>NC_031502.1:9627442-9804747 GCF_000237925.1 Schistosoma mansoni | reverse complement strand
CAATGAGCAACGCATAATTTGTAAATTATATATATACATGTTTTTTTTTAAAGTCATATACTATACAAATAGATAAGTGGATACCAAATCATTTTATACATTGTTAATGCTCCTGACCTAGGGTGGAACAAGAATAAATGTTATATATGCATACTTTATACTATATGGTCCCAATTATTTTTTTTGGAAACAGTAATGTTTGACCTCAAGTAATTAATAGATATTTACTTATTTCGTAAGTCAGTTTATTTTCAATGACAAATGAACAGTTTTTAGTGTTGGTATTTGTCAACTCTGTTCAAGATACAAGCTAATTAAATAAAAATAAATTTTTAGAACATTTAGGTCCGTCAGGAAGTGGGGATAACATGATAGGTTCATTCTACTATTTGTACATTTCAAACAGTTTTCCTTAAATTACCAAGCTTGAGATGAATAAATAGATTGAAGAAGCCACATAATCTTCATTTCAAATTGATGGATGTATGAAATACCATATCTGGGTTTATAAGGTGACTGCTGATGAAAATTAAGAACACCTCGCTAAATGACTATGGATTGAATATTTTCATATAAATCGAAACTATATATACCTAGATGTCCAACTGAAACAACTTATTACATTGAACACTCGCAATTGGTGTGATACCATTTAAAACTTTTTGATTCATAATTAACGAATCCTTGTTATCAAATAATGAGCTATACATTTTTTAGAAAACAATCTACTTTCACTTAAGTTATTTGTTACCGACATTTAGCTTGGTTACATATGAACATGGTGTAGTGGCTTTAATGATATGCAATATTAGCGGGTGAATCCATTCTTAATCGTCTTGATGAATGTATACTTAGAGATTAAAGCAGCCGGACTTTATAGTTAAGGAATTTACTTGAAGTAGCTTAGAATAGGTTCCAAACATTCAGATTCATCTTTATTCCTTACTCAATGTTATTCATTGTATTGTTCCGTGTTTAATATTTGTTTTATTAGACTTTATATGTCTAGTTCTCGACTTATATGACCACTAATTTATCTGCAATTATATTTTACACATTTAACTATTTCTTTTTACTTAACAGAAATAGAGTTATGCAAAATGAAAAGAAATATATTATTCTATCACTACCTATCTTATTGTCTTTTATTATCTATTCAAGATATATGCCTACAATATAATCTTTAATCTCATTTGAATATACCATAAATTGACTTTTGTCAGACAGATAAAGTCAACTGCTTTCTTATCTCGGCTTCATATACCATCGCTCTATGTTAATACCCAAATTCGGTATACTCATTTGCATGGATATGGAGTATCATTCTCAAAAGAATTATTAATAAGTTATGAAAAACAAATTTTATACAAAAGGATGAAAGAAAATAGATAAAACGGTACTGTAGAAATTAATAAAATATTCATATAAAGTTATTTAAGTGATTGACATTTCGAAGAAAATAACTAGAAAATAGTAACGAAGAGAGTTTTAAACAGGTAAAAAGATTAAAGGGAAATTACTATTATTGTTATTAACGGTAATAGTAGTAGTAGTAGTGTTAATAGTATAGATCAGACGGAATATCAATAATAAGATTTAACAATGGAGTCAAACTGAGTAATACCAGAAGTGAATGAATAATGAATGAACTATTAGGTAAAATATAAAAAAGATAATTGAGTGATCAGTTTTGAAGCATTTTCTTTCGGATACAGCTCAAATCACTAAAATGGAACACAAATTAGATGGTGTATATGATGAGTTGATATACCAAACTCATACGAAAACAATGAAGAAATACAATTTGAGATTAGTAAATAATTGAAACAATATGCCTAGTCTGAATTCAGTTATTTATACAATATGTTGAAATAAATGATAGATGAAAAGAATATAAAACAAGATAAAAACTTGCCGCATAATCATTGATAAATATGCACATATGAGACTAATCTAAAAGCGGTTTTTCTGTTATACAAAACTCAATTAAAATTTCATTTAATGTAAAGAAAAATGCCAAATATATATGTCAGGAAGAAATCGGTAAATATTTTTTCTTATTACTAGAAAAAAGATGAAAAGACATAAAAGTATAAGGATCAAAGAGAAGTTGTCAGAATAACGAAGTATGATAGTCAATGTAATATACCTATTTAGAAATCAATCATGATAATATATGAGCGGAGTTAAATAAAAGTCCGTTTTAGAATATCTAAATTGATGAATTAAACATAATATACGAAATAGGACAGAAAATATATGAAAAGATAACCCAGATTAGGGGAATCTTAATCTTTCCTTCCAGTAAAAATCCTTTGTTCACATTAGTTTACACTGATTTTATGATCGTAACGACACGAGGCGAATCTATTTAGGCCTGGTATATATTTAGTTGATTTTGTACATAACGGACTTAAGAGAGAGATATATAACTGAAAAATTAAAGGTCTGAAGTTCGATTATGTGCATGATGGTGATTATGCGTTGCTGAAAAATCAGAAACTTGAATGAAATAGCTGTTCAGTGGGATTTCAATGCAAATACATTGTGAAAATGATCTTCAAGTCATTTGAATGTGACATACAGTTTGCTGAGATTACAGTACATAAAAAAGTCGTTTTAACTTCAGAGATATATTTTGGTAAGTAATTATTAAATGAGAAATAATTGCATTATTCATATTCTCATTATTTCTGATTAACCTAATACAACAAAATAATAAGAAATCGTTTTATCTTTTCATGTTCTTATCAGCTGTTTATAATGTGTAATGTTTTATTATCAAATTTCTTGTGAGATTTAGCGATTTCATATCAATATATTCTATTAAAATTCAGTGTAAATGCCCAGTTCCACAGTGTAAAAAGATTTATAGGGATGAAAACTAACATGAAACCTAGATTCAAAGTATCTTGACGATTATCACTAACTGCCGAGCAACTAAAACAATATTAAAAATTGTCAAGCTCATCTACTTAAAATTAAAAAAACATGGTTCGAAATAAAAGATAGTTGAAATGGAAAAAGGAATATGAAAAAAGTAATAGGAAGATGCAAATAGTTTATTGAAACTCTAGATGACATTCATTAGTTACTGGTATTACCGTAATTTTTATGTTTATTTCAACGTCCTTATCAGTTCCCAATCGTTGTCAGACTGTTAACCACAAAACAATTAAAATGACTGGAGGACGGTTTTAAGTCGAAAGTGAGATACGATAAAAGTCTGTAGTGACAATATATTCAGCGTTTAAAATGCTCGGAAATTCAAAATGATAAAACAATAAATTGGGTATTTCAGGTGGTTTCATCAAGAAGAAATTAATATATTATTCTAAAGGACTTACGATGTTCGCCTTTCGCTGTTATTTACCATTAAGTAAAAATGAAACAATAAGCTCATCAAGTTACATTGTCTTTTAACCTTAATCATTAATCTGTGCAATAATCAATATTAATATCGATATCATTCTTCCCAATCGATGTACTAACATTCATTGTTTTTATTTCTTATTTTTTCGGGGATGAGTATATACTAAGTTAATATATTCAGTTATGATATTCAAATTATCAGAAGCTTTCAAGCTAATGTCTCAAATCCAATAATTATTTCTTCCTTGAAGGCGAGATGCATTTCAAAGGTATATAATGTAGATAAGCTTTTATAGGTTTAATGGTTATTTCTATCATATATTCGATGAGAACATAAGTTGAAAGTCGGCTGTTTAAAATTACTCCCTGTTCAGTTTATATGGCCTTGAAGGGCTTAAGTGACGACGGGCCTTCGGTAGATAAATAGTACTAAGTGGTCTGCTAGATTGTTGCTGCCTTGATATTCTAGTATATGTGCATTTATTAAAACTGAATGGTTTTTAAAGCATTCTTAAGGATGAATCACTTCAATTATTGTCTGTTGGTTTGAATTCTGCAGCTTAATGAAATTCTCCGCGTTGCTTTGGTGTTTCTTATCTATGGCTAACAGAAGTAATCTAGCACCAACTAGTTTTTATACGGCTTTTGCAGACCTGAGCTCGATCTTGTGGCAGTGATTTCTCGATAAAAGGTTCTTCAGTTGGGCAGAAATCCGACGTGGATTCAAGAATTTTCAACGAATAAGTTAAACAAGAATCTTACAAAAGCGGATGATGTGCACTCATTACATTCATCAGTAAAGTAAAAGAAATCGTGGTAAACTTTTAAAATATTTGTACGTTGCTTTTAAATGCACATTCGGTATTTTTACAGGTGAGTGTGGTAGTTATTGAAAAATTTCAAATTAATAGTTAATCAGTTCCTTAGGCATCGGAGAAGATAGAAGTGGTAAACATATAAGTCTATCAACAGGACTGTTAATTTCCCTAAGCAATCGGAACAGTTTTTGCTCAACATGCAATGTATTCGTTTGAATACCAACAGAATATCACATACACTTGGGTTATGTTGATTTATTTACTGTTTTAAGCTAAATTACACACTGAATTTGCAAAATATGAAAATAATGCATTGGATATACATTTTTTACATCTTGCTTGAATTGTCTCTTACAAACTCCGTCGTTCTTTTGTTCTTGTTGCTATCTCAACTGCTTCTGTTTTTTTTTCTTGTTTCCTCTTCTCTCAGTGAGAATTCTACTACCAATTCTCGATACATACTACTTATATCTGTTCGTATTTTAACACGAACCACAATATTACAACAATAATTTATTAATCTTTCCAGAATAGCAGTCGAGATCATTACTTTAGAAGACAAGCTAAAAGAAAAAGAGAATATAATGAACGTCCTACCATTTAATAATTTTCTTTAAAATATTGATGATAACATACTTAAAAAAAACTGTCCTTCTGTGAGTAACGATCCTGATGGAAAATCTTGGATTGGTACTGTGGTTTTATCTTACTGCCAAGGTACAAAAGAAGAAATACAACGGATCTTGAAAAAGTACAAAATCAAACCTTTATATGTGACAAAAACTCTTTAAGAAATGCTTTAGCTAAAATAAAAGATAAGATCTCATTCACTTCTACACAAAATTGTGTTTCCAGATCAGGTTGCATCGATTGTGATGTGTTCTACATTGGAGAATCTTCTCGTGAGATCTTGACTCGTGCTAAGGGACACGGAAGTTACAAAAATACCTAATAATCCTGTTGAGTTGGAAAATTTACGGGTTAAATCAGCAATAGCAGTACTTCCTATTTTCAAAAATCACCAAACTGATATTAAAAACATCAAAATAATTTAAAAAGGCTTTTCTAACCATGAAGCAAAGCGAGTAGCCGAAGTATTTCACGTCACGTTAAATCCCTCTGCCCTCGACAGGAAAGAAGGCCTGAATATTCATTCAACCTGGACTGTTTATCAAAACAACCACATTCGACCTTACTTTTTTTCCACACTGTTTACACACACACTCTCTCAATTTCAACCCCACTACTTCATATTAAAAATGTATACATTTTCTTGCCCACATCCTCACGTACAAATTAATAGTGACATGTCACACAAATTCACCTTGACCAAAATGACTTGATATTTACATGTTCAGACCCATTATGGTTTTGACTGTACTAAAAATATTCTGCATTGTTTCCTTTGTACCATCGAAACTCGTGTTGACCTAATTCGGCTAGTCATTTACTCTGAAGAAGTGACTTATATCAATCCACGAAACGTCAGAAATACAATTCTTAATTATTATTTAAGTAATTATAGCATATGGAATTACATCTCAGAATAACTTAATGGAAAAATTAAAATTACTGTAAAATTAGCTGGGTAAAATTTAATTATTTATACACAAATTATAAAAGTGGATTTATGTTAAGTTTATGATAATTTTTTTCTTTTATTATTGAGGAAATAATAAAACAAATTTCCCGAAGAACTCAGTTCAGTAAAACAAAAAAATTGAGGGAAATACGTAAATTGAATGCATACAACTAAATTTTTTTTTTAAAATGTATGCTGCACAAAAGAAGTAAATCATTAGTATGAATATGGTAACACATCCAATTATCGGCTTTACGTTAGAACTAATGTAATAAATATTTGTTTTTTGTTTTTCAATGTTATTCTATACCAAGGAAGTAAACAGTAAAAAATGGGAGTGAAAAAAGGATACAATTTGTTTTGAAAAAGATAAAGTATTTACTTAAAAGGGTTTGCATATTGTATTGATGATAATTTCGAAATAGTGGCATTAATGCTCTTAGCATAATGGATATTTATGATTTCTTATTGCATTACTCGGTGTAGATCGCTAATTATTGGACCAAAGTAGAGCAGTTTTTTTTAATGATATTCATAAACAAATTTTATAAGTTAGTATAGGTTTGTGAATTTCAGTTATTGATATGCGGGATTGTGATTGGTCAACTTCTTTTGTCATATTTACATTCTGGGAAAATATTTATCTTTCCATAATTTTAGGGTCTCATTCAATAACTAGCTATCCTTCACCACCGAAAATTGTAAATATAATTTGAGGTGAATGCATTGTAGACCTGAATCTTAGAAATTCGTGTGTATCAAGAGTTTGTCTTTGTCGCTCGGTTTCCAATAGAGAAGCAAACTTAAACTTCCTCACACTACAACTCAATTGCTAGCTGTCCCTTAAACAATTCTAATAAGTTGAGAAACTTTTCAGGAAGACTCGTTGGATCCATCTTAGACATTAAACGAGTTTTTAAGGCCAAGACCAAACTAACAACAATCAATAACCAGTTTGCCTGAAATGTATTGCTTGAGAAAATCAAGTAATCAAGTAAGTAAACCGTCCTCTCAAAAGACTTCGAATCAGTTAGAACATAAGGATACTTTTAGATTTATCAGTGATTCATTGGACTACGGAGACGCCTGCTCTCTCTTGTACTCCAGCTTGTTGAGACCATAGTTGAAACGAACATAAGAAGCATATAATCGAGAAGAAACATACCTACTTTTTCACAAATCATACTTCATTCATGAATTCATTAATTAAATATCGTAACAATTGAGGTATCTGTGGACACGTTACTTTATTTTAAACGATCACAGTTAGGTGAATAGCTAGTTTGTAATTAGGCAAAAGAACTGCGTTGCTTGAAAACTATTAATAAAGGTTGTCAGTATTAGACAGGAACTCCAAAGTCAAGAAGCTTGTACGCTGATCCCTGTGTAGTTCAGGAAAGTTTAAAATCATCGTTAAAATCTTCAGTCATATATTTTTAACTAATAATAACCAATAAAGCAACTGAAAATTTTCCCAGCTGATGTATTTATTTCTCGTGACTGGCATTTTCTTTGTTCGTATTATATAAATTACCTCTTTTTATGTAAAAAATTATCTGTAGGATCCCAAACACTATCAAAATATTATGCATACACTATTTTTTAAAATGAGTTGAGAGGTTATGGTAATTTTTCTGATGATTTAACTTGATGCCAAAAACTATCTTAGCAACCACATTTTTATCATATTCTAGTGATTAACGATTAGGATATAGGTTGAGGATACATTACACTTTCCTGTCACATCTAGAGGAAATAGCGATAATCCGTAATATCCCAATGAGTAGAAACATTAAATTTTCTGACGTTTTGTGACTCAGTGTAAGCCACTTATTCAGAGAATAAAGAACCAAATCAAAATCAATCCAAGTTTAAATTTTGACCTGCCCTAGTGTGAGACTCCTTAGCATTGGGCATCCACGATCCCGCTCGCGGGACTCGGATCTATGATCTATCGGTCTCGCATGCGAGCGCTCAACCACTAGACCACGTAGCCGGCATCCAACAGTGTTAATGTCTAGTTTCAACCAGTCTACGAAATTGATCCACCGTCCACCATTATCTTCAGTGAGTTGCTATCTCACAACAGACGCGGTTGAACTCCACTGGTCACTGCTTCTCATTAGAACTCCGGGAAATACCTCCTGAAACCAGTCACTAGTGAGCATATGATGATTATTATGAAAAATGGTCAATTTCTCACCAAGACTGCAATTTTTAATTCACTAATAATAAACCTAAATTACTTTTTATATCCATGAATTGTAAAACTTTACATCTATATACGTAGGAAGAGATACAAAAAGTGTTCTTTTTTTTCAATGACCAGAGATTAAATCAATTAAGAATAGAACTAAACTATATGCTCAGATTACATTGGTACAATTACCGGTAACAATAAATCTACATCTCATTTGAACTAGATAATCTACTATCTTTATTTTTTTAAGAAAATGTTTTAGCTAATCTTTTTGTGATGACATTATCGATGCATACACTGAGTACTTTGCAATTAAGTCAAAGAGTTCAGAGAACATGGCATTATTCAAATATTTAATAAATGAAAGTGTAAATCAGTTATTTCCTATTAGAAAATTTATCACGTCATAGAACAAATGTAGCAATTAACTTACTTAACAAACCCCCCTTAAAAATGATAATCACTTAAAAAGAAAGTAAGATTGAAACAAATACACACATTAAACTAATCAAGATGAACTTGAAAACGAATTATCTAATTTTACAACTATTATCTTAGAAAATAATTTGACAATATTCAGTAACAATAAAAGTGTAAACTAGAGAATGATAAAACAAAAATATCGAGATAAGATAAATTAGAAAGTCAGGAATAAAATTGAAACTCATTAGACTTTATGTTTATTGATGGTTACTATGCCTACGAGATTGGTAACTTTATTATTACTATCATTTTCGAATAATTATAGAAGGGGTTTTGTGGAGATTTAGTATTTATCATAGTTGAAAGCGTGAGTCAATTCAAGCTAGACCACCATGGAAAACCTGGAAACACTGGACGGCCGTTTCGTCCTATTATGGGACTCCTCAGCAGTGCGCATCCACGAACCCGCTCTCGCGAGATTCGAACCCAGGACCTACCAGTCTCGAGCCGAAGCCCTTAGCCGATAGACCACTGAGCTGGCATCCAACGGTGTTAATGTCTAATAGGACGAAACAGCCGTCCAGTGTTTCCAGGTTTTCCATGGTGGTCTAGCTTGAATTGACTCACGCTTTCAACTATTTTCGAATAAGATATAATGAGGTATATTACTGAAAGTTTTATTTTAGTATTTCTTCGTTTTATATGAGATAATAATTGAATGAATAACTGTACCCTTATCCAAGAAGTTTTTAAAGGCAAATATTTAAATGGTAAAATGAATATTATCTTTATTAAATTTTTTTAGAAAAACGAACCTATTTACATGTACAACAGTTGCAATTTTTCAAAGTCATCTACTAATTACAGTGTCATCTGAAATGATTAACTAATTGACCTTATTCCACATTCATATATACAATGCTGTGTGATCATTCCTGTCACAGAAAGTTTGTGAAGCATTCTAGAGACTACGATAATGAAGAGGTCCAAAGCTAATTTTTGGTGGTGTCCCATTTGCTGACTTTGGTTCCTTTTAATTGTGGAGAATATCATCATCCCCTACTTTAAGTACAGATGAGATTTTAAAATGTGACCATCATGAATAATGATTGTTTTTAATAATGCTGTAAGGAGCCAGCTAGATACCAAGTCAACGAACATATTGCTTGAATGATCAGTTGTCGGGCATGTGATTGGTTGATACAGACTGTTATGTAACACTGACTGTCAGAATCATTCTTGTGAGTGAAAAGCCTGACGTTTGAGGTAAATATAAATGTAAAAGGAGTATATTCAAAGAAGGAGATTTCGTCGATGGGGTTGAGAAAGATAAAGGACATGGTTGTATTCACCTGTGATGAACTGTTCAGGATGAGGATGTGATGATTTCTGAGTACTGTGAAGATGGTACACATTATGCAGCAATAATTTTGAGTATTATAGTCAGTACAAATGTGTTGAGTATTACTGACGTATTGACAGTTCCCAAAATTGTACTTAGTTAACACAAGAAGAGTGATAATTACTGTAACGTATTCATATTTACCCTGGCCGATTTATATATTTTTAACATTTTGTATTACATTTGAAATAAAATTTATTACATATGACTTGTACTCGGAAGAGGAATTATAGTGATAACTGTTGAGTGAGTTCAACAGGGATAATAGGCGTTAGGTTCATCATTTGACTATGGTGTGTGAGGCACTTAGACGAACCCAATAAATGACTTATTATTATTATTATTATGTAGTAGTAGTAGTGTCAATCCTACTGCACGGATATTCATCCTTGATTTGGAGAATCAAATACAGATTTTAGGAACTTTGTCGACAATACGACACAAAATAAGTCGGTGTATAAGTTTAATCATTGATAGATGAAACCGAAACGTCTAGTCATACATAACAATAATTTAAAATGTTGCTGATTACTTTCAAATTGCAATAAGATACTTATATAATTCCCAAACGGTTTCCAGATTATTTTACATTGATGAGGTTCCCTCAGTCGAATTAAGTTGCTAATTTTTTTTAGTGAAAATGATTTATCTCCATTGACAACTTATAAGTTGGATGTATAATAAGAATTTTCGATGAAAAAATTTCAATCTATTATATCTACACATCCGTTGAAGTTAGTTAATGTGGTAATTAACAGAATAATAGAGAAACAATGAAAAACTGTCCAGTGTTATTAGTAAAACTCTTCAATGAATTGGAAATTAGTATCAAATAAAAACTGGGATAACTCACTTATACCTAGTCTCACATAACAAGTAGCAAATGGTACTGATAGTGGTAGTAGTAGTAGTGGTAGTGGTTTATTATGATTTGTTAATCATTTTGTGCTAGTTGAGACAACAACTTTTAGTCACTAAATGTTTATGATTATAAATTGACTTTCAACTCATTAAAAACTTTTCCTCATAGTTATGTAGTATTTTGGACTGATTAAAGTTTAACATCAACACCCTTGGATGTCGGCTCAGGTGTCTAAGAGTGAAGTATCCGCGCGCCAGACTGAGGATCCTAGGTCCAATCAGTGAGTGAGGGGTTGTGGATGTGCACTACTGAGGAATCCAATAATAGGATGAGACAAACGCCCATTGTTTTCAGGTTTGCAATAGTGATCTGGCAATAATCGGCTCATCAATTCAATTCTTTTTATGCAAATTATACCTTCTTTATTCTTCTTCGGGATCAGGAGACTATTTAACATTATAATATAAGAAAAGTGACAGAAGGGAATAAAAAAAACAATGTCTAGAGTGTTATTTAATGGTTCTTTGTAAGGCGATAAGTGAATACAAAAATAAAATTAAAAAACCCCTTAATGTATTTTATTTTACACGGAAAAATTGATTTATCTCATAGCTTATTAATATCACTCAGAACACTTATTTCACAGTAAATAATTAGAATACAACTGCATTAATGTTAATGTTCTATGCATTAAAACAACCATTGATCATTGATTATAATTTCAATTATATTTAACAACCATTCAATATCACCTGAACCATGATAACATGTCAATTCATCATGTTTCCCATAAATTAGTTTAAAAGTTATACTGATTATTAATTCCTAAATATGTATAGACTGGCTTTAATACCCACATTAATTATCCTCATAGTTCTTTTAAAAAGAATACAATCTTTTATAATCTGACAATATTATAAAATGTATTTTATCCATTGAAAACATGATAAATAATTGTTTACATAGTGAATATATAATTCACTGAGCCAAACACTACCCATAAATGATTCCAAGACTTTATTGAATAATGTGTATTGACAAGTTTAAAGGGGATATATATATATATCTTAGTGAATTGTGTTCTGCTGGGTGTTTTTTCCATTTTTCTATTTGCGAAAATGGAATATCATGCATAATAATTGATTGACTAAATTTTTTTTTATTTATTTAATCAATCTGTCCTACTCTAGATGACTTTTTAATGTAACGCAAAATTTCTTTTATGGTCTATGATATATGCTTTGAAAACAATAATAACAATAATAATATTAAGAAGATAGCTTTGATTAAACATATGTATAAAGGAAGATGTTAAGTGTAGTTTGATTTATATGGTCTTTCTTCCTTCTAACTTGTTCTCTCACTCACCCACTCATCAAGTTGATGTAAAAGATAAGATAGATTGCTTGCTTGCGAGATAATCTACATATATACATGTCTAAATTGATGATAACACTAATGATATTAATGATAATAGTAATAAATCATTAAAAAAAAACATGATTTCGTCGTAAATTATTTGATTTATATAATCTAATAACTTACAATGTCAACATGTGTTTTTCCTATCTGTCATCTTGCACAGATTGCTTGTTGAAAATATGATGTTCACATCATAATCATTAACATCTTTCTAATATTAATGGCAAAAACAAATACCCCCCATCATGGTTGATAACAGTTATATCAAAGAAATATATTTATATTTGAAAGATATATGTCGGCTAGTTTCCTATGCAAATGGATATGCACATAAGTTCTAGGTTGTGTATGTGTTCGTTATTGTTTAACCTAAAAGAAAATGGTAAATGTTGATAATCATTAATGATTTATTCTTACCTCTCAAGTGTATATACATAAAAGTTTTTATACACTAATACTACCTCAGGTTTAGTGGTGTTCCACACATTTGAGGTTGGTAAATTCTCACTCGGTAAGGCCAACTGGTTTACCTGGACTAGAATCCTCTTTCCGCGGCTCATGAACCCACTGTATGGACGTGAATTCAGGGAGTATGGTCTACATGCATGCTGGTAAATCACAAGTTTTCACTCATGGATTCCATGGAATACATTGAGTATATTTACCCACCTTAGATGGTAGATGGGCACCGCTTTCTTCGACCGTGTTTGCTACAACTGTCTGTCTCTTACTCGTCACATGCTTACTATTGCTACAAAGAATTTCGTCCATGCATTTCATGACGTACATATGAGCATAAATATGATTAAGCTGGGCAACCATATCAGTCACCTTTTCCTAGAACTTGCTACCATATCTTTTTATTATGTCTACGACCTGATGGTTTAGGCCGCTGATTTTCTTAGACGTAGGGTAGACATTGCAGCTAGCATTCCTTTTGCAAACCCGGCGCATAAATACAAGACCACATAAGCCGAGACTCAAGTAATTCATATCCATTAGCATACACATCGAGCAGCGGGTCACGATTCTTAGAGCCTCGGATAGTGAACTCCGATTAATCCAAGTTCAGCATAGAAGTGATGGTCTAGTCCGATCTCCTCCGATCGCCCGAATTAGCTGGCAATTTTGACTTCACTATCCAGCGGCGCCACGTGGAAGCTTTGAGTTGGATTTGCTTGTTTCCAGGTTTGGTAAACTGTCTGTCACCAAATGAATTGAATAACACGGCTATGTATTAAGTCTTCGTTCATTGGGATAATTTTTCCTAATAACCTACTGAATTATCCATAATTATCTTTCTGCAACTCTAGCGAATGAAAGTGCTTTAAACGGATAAAAAAGGAACAAAATTTGCAGGATAAAATGATATCATTCTAATCAAGGTTTCTCTTCAGATGAAAACAGTCTAAATTTGTAACTATCAGTAGGGTTCAAAATAAAAGATTAACATATTTTGATTACCAAAATGGAAGCAGATGTCCGAAATAAGAGGATGGATTAGTTTCTACAGATGACACTTAACCAAACCCTTTTTTCACTGGAGTAGGTTTCTAGTAACACATTCGCAAAAAAAAATCTATCAGTCTTGCCCCCTAGTTTTGTCAAGCACACATACATTATTAAAAACAAGTGAATATGATATTAGAACAATACTAGCTTATTTCTGGTTGATTTAGTGAACATTTAGTGTAATTTAATGATGAAAGTTTGGATACAGACAATCTTCTGTTAATTAGTGTCTTAAATATCTTGTCAAATCTGTCTAAAGTTTCATCGTCTTTCAATGAAAGTTTGATAATCAGGGGTGTTTTATTTATAGTTCCAGGTTTAGAATTCCTAAAATCCTATTATTTATTCTACTATGAACCTCCCAAATTATCCATTTCCCAAAAGACGTTTTACAGTGACTGACAGGAACATTTTCGTTTCACCTCGTAAGCATATCATTATTGAGAGATAAAAGAGAATTAATCAGACCAAATTGTCAAAATACAAGTTGGTACATCTATCTTGTTCTAATCATCTTTCTAACAATGCTTCATTCAGAACTAAGAATCCATGTTCGTATTCCACTATAAACTCGATGTCCGGCTAGGCATATTGAACTGATTAAGTAAATAGGTGGCGCATACTAGATCATTCCAAATAATGAAGATATTGTTGGTTTACCCGGTAGTTTTTTATTTTTTTATTTTAGATACTTTGTTTTTTCAAGGTTGGCCACTAGTATGTCAGTTAAAACAGATTCTATCACTAATATTATTGTCCCTCAGATGATTTGTCTGGGTAAATGAAATTGAACACTTTTCATCCAGAAAAGGAACTAGTTTTCCCAGCTAGTATTTGGAAGGAATATATCTGATAAATCCAAGTTTCTTAATTGAAGAACTGAATTAGTTTTTATTGTTCATTGTTCAGTATTTGAATTAGTTCACGTTACTTGAATGTGAATAAGTATCTTTTTAGCAAACTGTTTTCGTGAAAAGTAACACATTATTATTATTATTATTAGAATATGAACTTGGGAAGATTGTCATGTTTGTAGTTGGTTATCATCGTGGACTTACATCGACTGAAAAACAGCTGAGATCCTAGTAACTGATATTATTCTAGTTCTATGTATGATGCAAAATAACTTAATTGAATTCATTTGATCGTATAAGTTAACCACCTTGGTATGATTAAAAATTTCTAAATTTTTGAAGTCTTAGTTTTTACTATTGTCTGATTACTGCTAAAACCTCCCAAATACTGTATTTCATCTACTTGATTTATCCAAACCAGTAAAGTCACATTGATCCATCAGTGACCAATAGTTTTTAATCATTGAAAAGATGCCAAACGCTTTTGAATACGACCCATCAAATATGATGAACAGCTTATGATGAATGAATCAACATTGTACTGCATAACCATTTTTTAAGTGGATCGGACAAATTGTCTTCAGTTTCTAATAAATCCTGAAATCTGAGAACAATCAAAGGTTTAAAGACTTTATAAAAGTAGTTATTTAGTAGGAAAAATTGTCCTATTAAGATAACTTTAGAACAATGAATTATGAAAGGTATATCAAGTTCTTGTTTATCTCCATATTATGTCTTCGAGAAATGGTTTATTCATCAGAACAAAATAAAGAAAAATTCCTTTGTATAACATGTAAATATCATGGCTTAGTCAGTATTCTAGAATTTAAGTTGAAATATTGGCAACAGCCTGTGTTAAATGTAAAATTATGTCTATTTACTTCCTGTAGATGACTGTGTATGCTTAGTCAGACCATTTTTAACATCACTGTCAAAAATCTACCCACCTATCTATCTAGATTGAATGAGATGTCCTTCGAGAACGATTGTTACACTAACCGAATTTAACTGACAGTTGACTGTTGAACATATATATATATATATATATATATATATATATATATATATGACTTTTTAACTATTTAAACTAATTCTCAGAAAATTTTCTTTGAATATATGTATTCGGATACATTGTGTATCTAAGACAGCTGTCGATTGAACAGTTTAAATATTAAGTTGGTAACAGAATTTATTGAAGATGTCAGTGTACAAACTATGATTTTTAAAAAAAAGTAAGGAACTGGTTATTACTCATTCCAAAGATACTCTTATGATCATTATACAGAATTAGATTTAAAAAATACTTTCAATTATGTCAATTTATCTATGAAATTTAGGCTAGAATGTGAATTGAATTCAAGCTTTTCACATGTTGAAAACTATCTTGAACCTAAAGGTTCTTCTGTTCATGTGAGTCCAACCTGGTTGTTTTGAGGAGTGAAACTTAAGTATCGTTTTATACTTAAGGATATACAGATTGGTAGACATAATGTAAAGAAAGTTGATTGCTCAGCAGAATTATCTAAATCAAATCCAACATTACTATCGAAGTCTTCAAGGTTAACTGGCAGATTCTATGCATTGATGTTATCTATTGTCAAAATGAATAATAGATTTTTAATTAACTGCTCTAACAATTAACAGAACTAAACTCTGTTTCAAGTCCTATCCATGAAAATCTGAAATGTCATTTGTTTATCGTAATGAGAGTCCACCACACAAACGAAGTTATAAGCAATGTTTTATTTCACTAGTCAGAAAGCTCTGAAAACATCTCTTCATGTCATGACATTTGATTCCATGTAAATATTGAACCCATATAATGCCTAGACTTTTTTCAAGCCTTTATTAATAGTAAAGACATTAATTATTTTATTTATTCATTTTATCTTCAGTTTGTCATTTTCATATTTCATAATATTCAGTATAGTTATTTTGCTTACTAACGCAATTTTTGTCTATACAGAACCAATATAACACAAGTGATGACTAAAATGTTTGGCTTCTTATAACAAGCATAAGAAAATCTTTATTTTTAACTTCAGCTCTTTCGTATAGAGCGTGATGAGTTACTCCATAATTCCCAGACTAAATGATTTCATCGGTCATTAGTTTTTATCAGAATTTCTTTAAAATTTGTTTTGAATCAACGTATTATTCAACAAACGACTAATAATTGTTTTGATAGTTTTGGAAGATTCTCTATAATCTCAATAGTTTAGATTATGAGTCAGTTGAAGCTAGACCACTATGGAAAACCTGGAAGCACTGGATGGCTGTTTCGTCCTATTATGGGACTTCCCACCAGTGCGCATCCACAATCCCACCTCGCGAGATTCGAACCCAGGACATATCAGTCTTACATGCGAGCGCTTAACCACTAGAGCACTGAACCGGCATCCAGTGGTGGTCTAGCTTCAACTGACTCATGATCTCAACTATTGAAATTACTATAATATCCATAAAAACCCCTTCTAATTTTCTATAAGTTGATAAATAAAGCAACACGTGATAACTATTACTTATAAATTGTAGTGAATCTACATAAAATCAACTATAATTTCACCATCTAATTACAAACTAATCAATTAAGCTTCGCTTTAATTTTAATTTTTTTAATAATTTTGTTAAAAATGTTGGCAAAACATAATGAAACCAAAATTCAGTTTAAATTCACTTAGTATTGTTTGTTTGAATCGTCCCATTTATGTTTAGGACTGCAACTGGTCAGTCTCTAGTTGGAATATGAGCATACTGTGTGTATTGCCTCGATATAGCCTTAATTCACAAGCATCGTAATCAAAGATGGATAGTGGCTAGCAGCGGGATGGGGGACGCGCATTTCGTCCTATTTAAGACTCGTCAGCCGGATGTACTCGCATTTGAGAGTTGATGTTCACTCTGGAACTCGAACCCAGTACCTTTCGCTTCAAACGCCATTGCGTTATTCCAGAGTGAACATCAACTGTGAGATGCAGGTACATCCAGCTGACGAGTCTCAAATAGGACGAAACGCGCTTCCTGGATTCCACTGCTAGCCACTATCCATCTTTGCTTACAAAATTCAGTTTATTAACAAAATGTATTTCTCAATTTAAACATAATACTTCTCTATTATAATATACTAGTCTGAATTTACTGGCTGAAACATTTTTACAGAAAAATTGTTTTTTTTTGTTTTTTTAGATAGAATATGGGATTCCTTTGATGTTTTATTTTTCCCGTACTTTTCTGTAACAAACAAATTTGCTGGTAAAATAAAAATACATATGTTTATTGAATGTCAAAAATAGATGATAATTCTTCAACCTGAAATATACAAATTTATTTACGATAAAGATGGAAAATAAATATTGATATATATACATATTAGTACACAACTAATGTGTAAACAAACGGCTAATTAATTGTTTTGATATGTTTATTCATAACAAAATAAACCGCTTCTATGAACTGAACTAAGCTTTAGTAATATTCAAATAAATGGGTACAAATTATCTGGCCATTAAACTCATTATCTAGTCTTTATTGTTGGTCAACGTTCATTAAATACAGTGTATGTGATAGGTAAATTCTGAAGAACCATTGAGTTAGTCGTTTAAGTGAATGTTTTGTGGTCTACATTAAAATTAGCTTCAAACATGAAACATAATAATACTTAATTTATCTCGTATTTATGAAGTAGTTGTAGCATATTAAACTATATTGATATAGAGTCTCTTACGACTGGTTAGTTAACTTGAAGCGACAAATCAGTCTTCTCCTTCATTACTTCTGTCAAGATATATATATATATACTCACGATTTTGTACAAATTTACCTGGTTTTTTAACTGCAAAACACTCTGACATAGAAGCCTAACTTACGATTATATTGAAAATAATAGTTTAGAAAGTACACTGTTTTAATGAGAATGATAGTTTATAAAATATAACTACCAATCTTAGTAAAAATAGTTCACATGGTTAACTGAATTACCAACTAAATCAGCTAGTTAATCAATTTGACACCTATAGTTAGAGTTAAATATAATTTCAGTTTATTGATTGAAAAAAAAACTGACGGAATTTCTGGAGCCACGGTTTTTTTTGTTGCTGGGATTACTGAATGCAACTGTCCTCTGTTTCGCAGCCACATTGTTACCTGAGTATTATGAATACTAGTCTATATGATACAACAGTTTCCCTGTGTTAGACAGTCAGTGTTCATTTCAGCCAATGTAACAGTAAATAAAATACAGTATATACGTTTATTTTAATTTGACATCCATGAAACGGATATTTTTTTTATTTTCAATGTTTCATAAGATAACAATGACAAGTAAAACTTTGCAGAAATTCTTGATTATGACGTAGATGACAACAATAACGATAATAAAATTAATAATGCTGGTATTGATGAGGTGTAACGCTTGACAATTTCAGATTGATTTAACTTTATGACAAGTTGCAATCTGACGTTAAATAAACTTGAGATACACTCACGCACCGAGGTAAATTAAAATATCTTTTTAAAAAGTGAACTAATTTCTGGAGACAAACGCAATTATAATATCGTATCCACCTCTTAATTTATTTAAACTGTGATACCGAATAGAACAAAAGCACAAGCTACGAGTATAAAGTTAGTTAACTTTATCCATATGTTTATATGAGTGACAGTTTCTGCGTATATGTGCGTGTTAGCAAGACTTTATGAATTCTGCCATTAAAACAGATGCTACATCATTTCCTTTAAATTCCTCTTTTTTTATTGTTTTACAGTGAAGTAAATATTCATAGTTCAAACAGTTGTTGTTTTATTATAATGTTAATAAGTTTTAAAATATTTTCAAGAAAGTAGGTAATATTATCAATAGTTTGACAAGTGTCATTCAAGACAAAGGTGATAGAGTAACATTACTTTGAATGAATGGATAAATGAATGATATTGCTATCTGTTTCATCCATTTTTCTATTTTATTTCCCATTTCACAACACTTTTACTTTTCAGTTAGAGATAAGTGAAGTATGTTTCCTTCTCTTATTCTCCGTTTAAATTGATTAAACCATTATGAAAATAAACAACAGGTAAACTAGTCAATAGACATATACATCACCTGGAAGTGAATGACATTTTCTTCTTAGATAAATCACTATATTTGAACAAGTATGTAAATAAAAATTGGAATTTACATCCCCATACATATCCATTGAATCAACATATTTAAACAGTGAATCAGTAGTCTTAAATTTTAATAATATAATTACTTCTAAATATACAGATAAGTTTATTAATTTACGAAGCTAAGGAAAATCTCAAAATATGTATATACACTAGATAGGTTGTTATGGTTCTGAAAACATTAAAAAAAGTTAAAGTAATGTCGATTTTCATTGGGTTCATTGTTTTGTGAAGAAAAAATCAATACAGACGTTCATGTTTTCGCAATTAGGTAAACATGATAATAATAAGTATCGGTATATATATATATATACTTTGGAAGATAATCTATGCTTCTATGTTAACATGATGCTAACTAAATAAAGATCAGTAGTTTGGTGATAGTAGTGGGAGTGCTGGAAATAATAAAGACAGAATGACAAAACAGAAATAGATTCGAACGTCCGAAGGGCTTATTAAACTTTCGGTTATAATGGGTTACGTAACAATAAAGTTTAAGGTGTCTTAATAATCAAAGGTAAAATATATAAGTAGTAAAGAGTAGATATGAAATGGTGAAAATAACTAACTGACAAGAAACTGGCAAAATACTTTACTAATTCTTTTCTGCCCAAAAATGAAATAAAGGCATTGGGAGTTTCCTGTGAAATATAAGTCTATTCTGGTTGGTTCGAGTTTTTATAAACAAAGTAATATATAGTAATAGAATTCTAAAAACCTTAGATAAATTGGATGAAATACGATAAATATTTAACACAATTGTATGTACATAAACTCCGCCTGTAGCTCCTCTGGGGGTTACTGCCGGTCCCAAGCCCGAGTAAAGGAGGAGGGTTGGGCATGGGGTTAGCGACCCCATCCCGTAGAAAATAAACTCGCTAAAAAAACGCTAACCAGAAAAAATCATTCAAACCATTCAAACTCTGCCCTGGGAGTAGAAGGAATAATTATGACGTCTCATGATGAAAGCCGAGTTCCTTTGGAAGTCGTGAGGCCGATGCACCTTCTTACAACCAGAGCGACAATTTTTATAGGTACATGGAATGTCCGAACAATGTGGGAGACCGGAAGAGTCTTCCAAATCGCTGCAGAAATGAGAAAATACAACCTGGAGGTGCTTGGAATCAGCGAAACACATTGGACGCAGGTTGGACAACAACGACTGTCTTCAAGAGAACTTCTGTTATACTCCGGTCATGAAGAAGAAAATGCCCCACATACACAAGGAGTTGCATTGATGCTGTCCAGAAAAGCACAAAATGCACTTATTGGATGGGAATCTCATGGACCAAGGATCATCAAAGCCTCCTTCGAAACAAAGAGAGAGGGCATTACAATGAACGTCATCCAATGCTATGCGCCTACCAACGACTACGATGAAGACGCTAAAGACCAATTCTACGACAGGTTGCAGTCGATCTTCGAGAAGTGCCCAACCAAGGACCTGACAATTCTGATGGGAGATTTCAATGCCAAGGTTGGAAAGGACAACACTGGATGCGAAGACGTCATGGGACAACATGGACTGGGAGAAAGGAACGAAAATGGTGAGAGATTTGCAAACCTATGTGCCTTCAATAAACTGGTCACAGGTGGCACCATATTCCCACACAAAAACATACACAAAGCCACATAGACTTCACCGGATCACACTATACAGAATCAAATCGACCATATCTGCATCAACAAAAAGTTCAGGAGGACGATGGAGGATGTGAGAACCAGAAGAGAAGCTGATATAGCATCCGATCATCATTTGCTGGTCGCCAAGATGAAACTAAAACTCAAGAAGCAGTGGACAACGGCGCGGACAACATCACAAAAGTTCAACACGGCCTTTCTTCGAGATGCTGACAAACTCAACAAATTCAACATAGCCCTCAGCAACAGGTTCGAGGCCTTTCATGATCTACTCAATGGAGAGGGGACTACCATGGAGAGCAACTGGAAAGGTATCAAGGAGGCAATCGTTTCAACATGTCAAGAGGTTCTGGGCCAAAAGAAGCACCATCACAAGGAATGGATCACTGTTGGTACACTGGATAAGATTGAAGAGAGGAGGAACAAGAAGGCAGCAATCAATATCAGCCGAACCAGAGCGGAAAAAGCCAAGGCACAAGCCGAATACACAGAGGCAAACAAACAAGTGAAGAGGAGCATCAGGACCGACAAACGTAAATATGTGGAAGATTTAGCGATAAGAGCGGAAAAGGCTGCAAGAGAAGAAAACATGAGACAATTGTATGATACAACAAAAAAACTTGCTGGAAATTACCGTAAGCCAGAAAGACCAGTGAAAAGCAAGGAAGGCAAAGTAATCACCGACATTGAAGAACAACGAAACAGGTGGGTAGAACACTTCAAAGAACTCTTGAATCGACTAGCTCCACTGAACCCACCCAACATCGAAGTAGCACCCACAGACCTCCCAATCGATGTTGGCCCACCAACAATTGAAGAGATCAGCATGGCCATTAGACAAATCAAGAGCGGCAAAGCAGCGGGACCAGACAACATCCCGGCAGAGGCACTGAAAGCAAATGTAGCAGCAACTGCAAAGATACTCCACTTCCTCTTCAGTAAGATTTGGGATGAAGAACAAGTACCAATAGACTGGAAAAAAGGACTGCTGATCAAGATACCAAAGAAAGGCGATCTCAGCAAGTGCGACAACTACAGGGGCATCACTCTCCTCTCAATACCAGGAAAAGTCTTTAACAGAGTATTGTTAAACAGGATGAAGGATTCCGTGGACGCCCAACTTCGAGATCAACAAGCTGGATTTCGTAAGGATCGATCGTGTACAGACCAAATCGCTACTCTACGGATCATTGTGGAATGGAATTCATCACTGTACATCAACTTCATTGACTACGAGAAAGCATTTGATGGCGTGGACAGGACAATACTATGGAGGCTTCTTCGACACTACGGCGTGCCTGAGAAGATAGTCAATATCATACAGAACTCCTATGATGGACTAAACTGCCAAATCGTCCACGGAGGACAACTCACCGACTCGTTTGAAGTAAAGACCGGTGTAAGGCAAGGTTGCTTACTCTCACCATTTCTCTTTCTCCTGGTGATCGACTGGATCATGAAGACGTCAACATCTGGAGGAAAGCACGGGATACAGTGGACAGGCAGGATGCAGCTGGACGATTTAGACTTCGCGGATGATCTGGCTCTTCTATCACACACGCAACAACAAATGCAGGAGAAAACGACCAGAGTAGCATCAGCCTCAGCAGCAGTAGGTCTCAATATAAACAAAGAGAAAAGCAAGACTCTCCGATACAATACAATATGCACCAATTAAATTACACTTGATGGGGAAGCTTTGGAAGATGTGGAAACCTTTACATATCTGGGCAGCATCATTGGTGAACACGGTGGATCAGATGCAGATGTGAGGGCGAGGATCGGCAAAGCAAGAGCAGCATACCTACAACTGAAAAACATCTGGAACTCAAAACAATTGTCAACCAACACCAAGGTTAGAATTTTCAATACAAATGTCAAGACAGTTCTATTGTATGGGGCGGAGACGTGGAGAACTACGAAAGCCATTATCCAGAAGATACAAGTGTTTATTAACAGCTGTCTACGCAAGATACTTCGGATCCGATGGCCAGACACTATCAGCAACAAGTTACTGTGGGAGACAACAAACCAGATTCCAGCGGAGGAAGAAATCAGGAAGAGGCGCTGGAAGTGGATTGGGCACGCCTTGAGGAAATCACCTAATTGCGTCACAAGACAAGCCCTCACATGGAATCCTGAAGGTTAAAGGAGAAGAGGAAGTCTAAAGAACACATTACGCCGAGAAATAGAGACAGACATGAGAAGAATGAACAAAAACTGGATAGAACTAGAAAAGAAGGCCCAGGACAGAGTGGGTTGGAGAAAGCTGGTCGGCGGCCTATGCTCCATTGGGAGTAACAGGCGTAAGTAAGTAAGTAAGTATGTACATATATTTATTTATAAATTCAAACCTGACAAACGTTTAACTGAAAACAATATTATTATCTGGTCTTTTAATAAATTCTTTTATGCTATATTATTGTTAAGCACCAAAATATAGATGGTATAAACTTTAGTCATTAGTAAGACAACAATAACTTATCAGTTCCCGTTTGAAAACTAATAAAAGTACACGAATATCTTGTCTTCATGTAAAGAAGTGCATTTCTAAAGTATTCATACTAGATTCAGTTATTCGAGTTTTCAAAAAGTCACTGTTCTCAAAGGTTATGATGACTGAAAATAATAGTCGTATGACTTTAAATTAAGCTGAAGAATTACAAGATATTCATTATCAGTAAGAGAATCTGTGGACGTTGTCTCATTTATTTTGTTGGTTATACGTAGGTAACTTAGCCATGGACTCCAGCCTTTCCGCTTGTTCAAGCAAGTTTATTAGCCCTGACCGATGATCACTAATGGACCATGAAAACATTTTTTAATTATTCTTGGCATATAGAGTCTAAACAAAAAAGCACGATATTGCTACCTGACAAAACTTGTGACTTCGAAAACTAATCGTACGTAGTCTACCCGCTGTGTCCTCCAGGATTACCATAGAACAAAGTATCATTAAATAGCCACAATCATTATTAACCGTTGGTTTTCAGAATGATATCATAAATGAACTCAGAGAACTGCATTTAATGATAGAATTAATGCATGACATTCATTGACATCCTTCCCTACTTCATTTTGAAGGATGGTTGGATAATCTCAGAACCATGGGTCTCTTATGTAATAAAACCCTTTTGTGTTCCACTTGACAGGATCAGTGCAACTCTTTGTTTGTGTGGGAATCAGTTTCTACCTCCGAAACAGAATACAACAACAACTCTCCTCAAGTTGGTCAAACTGTGTTCAGTGAGTCGGTTTATGTCTTCCCACTTCCATCGCTATTTGAATGATCAACCTAGTCTCCAACATCGTCTGGATATTCTGTGTACCTATATTAATTTTTGATTCGTTCCCAGTAGAGCATCAGCCTCATGGATTTCGAAGATTCGCAGCTTCAATCATGAGATCTCAAAAGCGTCTGTGTGAAGATCTTTCAACTCCCATGGCAAGTTCAAGTGATTTTTTGTGATCATTATTTTTCAGCGATATTTTTATGGGGTGGCGTTGCTGACCTTATGCCCAAGCCTCTATATTCACGGGGGTCTGATAGTAACAATAGCCCCAGTGGGCTCTATTCAGAGTTAACTGTCATCTGTCCTCAATATTTAAATGGGAATTATAAATACATAGCCTCTTCTATTCGACCCATTAAAAATACATAAAACATCGGATGAATTTGCTAGCATATTCATATCATCAAAAAATTTACCGATTTATTTTAATGAGATATTAGAATATTAGTTGAAATTGACACGATGAAACTAATTTCGACTATATCAGAGTAGTATTGTGCACATTAGGCCGAATCTAAGAAAACAGTATAGAAAGTTGAACCTAGCTACTTCTCATTGGATGAAATGGCAGTTTTTAAAACAATAATCTAGATGGGTTACATTCGTAGTGCACTATCTCAATTAAGATGAATAACAATGGAGTTTTCCAGTAACTTTACATTATTATTTTTATAATCTTTTTTAATGAAAGATTTTTATTATTAAACTTTATAATCCTTATCAATTTCAATTATTTACAATATTATATGCTGTTATTATTGTCGACATTACTTTTTTTATGCATAGTATTAAAAACGTTTGCTTAAGTGTATACAGAATACTAAAGAGTAGTAGGGAGAATCCAATTTTTTAAATTTATATTTATGCATATACTTAAAAGTAGGAAAGATCAAAGGAGTTGTTTCGGAATTCGATATACCTCATTTACTGTGTTGTTGTTGATGTTTTGTACAGAAGAAATGCTCTAATCTACCTATCTATCTATCTATCTACGTATTTATTTAACAAAATAAAACCTTATTTTATTATGTACAACATAGGGGAGATGATAGAGGTATGTATTTCCGTTACAATGGCGACAAATAAAGGTGAACTGGTCATCATCCAAAGTAAGATAGATTAATTTGTCGCCTGTGGATAATTGTTTTTTTTTTCTCTACGCTAAAATGTTTAATTTAAAAGTTGTTATTATCATTAACAACATTGGTAGTACCATTAATTAATATTGGTTACATTAGTATAAAAATGGAAATAACAATATTAGTAGTGATACTTATATTACGATTCTAACTATCTAGTGTATCGTATGATTTCATTAATGCTCATTTCTGATGGATTACAAAATTGAATGCGTATTGAAGTAAGCAAATTTAATGTGTCAACGGTCGAAAACGAAATGCGGAAAATGATAATAATAGATTTTCTAATCATTATATATATATATATATATATATATATGCGAAGTGTTTATTAAAATAAAATAGACGACGAATCCATATACATATGAGAAAAAAAGCTAACGGCGGTAAAGTCAGTAACATCTATTTTCATCACCGTAGATGTTTTTATCATAATTGTGAACATAGTTTTAATTATGTTAGTGATGTGAGATAAACTGAGTAGCCCAAAAAATACACATAAGAAATATAACACTTTGATGATTTGCCGACAAATTTGTTCGTTTAGTTTTGTAGAACTACCAATTCCCCCCTTCCTTTCAGCTTTAAAATGTGATTAACTTTATAGGTTTAAAATTAGTATTCAACTTTACTTTTTTTAAAAAAAAAAACAAATATTTTGTTGTTTAGAGTGTGTACTAATGCTCCTATGTATGTGATTTATTCAAACGAATGAGAGTCACTCATAGAGATAGTTATCAACATTAAATAGTTGATACAAATGTAGGTGTTTTATTATGTATATATAATGATATTTAAGTGGATGAGAATTATTGAACTGCGGCATGTTTCATTTTGATATTGGTTTTTCTAAAAAACTAATTTTGTTTTAGTGGTAACTATTATAAAACCAATTGTGTACAGGTCTTGACAATCACGAAAGTCATTGGATTGATAAGAAGAAGTAAATTACCAGTCTTCCTAAAATCAATGAGGATTAGAAATTTAAAAAGTTAAAAAAATTTGATAAGTATCATATATATGTAGTGATATTATAATTACGATTAGAATAATAATTAATATCGACTTCTGTTATTATATAAATGGACATAGCGAACATATTAACATTGACTCTCAATGCAAAATTATGATATTGCAGCGAATGTTGTGCGGATGACTATGACTGTTTAATGAGGAGATGAAGATTAGGCACATTCGGTGAATTTTACTGATAGTAATGAGAACAGAAACTGTACACGAATTCCAATTACATTTAAGGTTCTTATACCTTCAAATTAGGGTGTTCGCAATTGTTAATTTCATCTATCACATCCAAGACTGTTCTTCTTTTTGTTTCTGTAGATATTTATATATAACACTCAACGACATCACATAACCTCCAAGTTATTGATGAGTACAGGTTGTATTTGTACAGCACTGGTTTACAATGAATAGACGATGATATCTCAAACTGTCTTAACGACCGTGCTCACTTTATTCATCTGTACATATTTTTTCAGGTCAATGACAAATATACTACTGGTAATTTAATCAGTAGTTGATTTCAAATATCTAAAATGTGCTGAAGTCGAAATGAATATATCAAAACAGAAACAGTAGTCAACAACAGAAATCATAGTTCTGTAGAAAATTGTTATTAAAATCTTTATGGAATATAGGATATATAAGAACTGATCAATTTGGCTTGCATACTCACGAAAGAATGTGATCTGACCTGGAAATTAAATAAATACTCCAGTGTTATCTTTGAAGTATGTATAGTCTAAAGAGAGAATTTCTCTAATGTTTACCCAGTTTACTTGATAACTGTTGCCTTTTTTCACCAATATTAACTGGAATTTCAATATTCCGATGAACCGATTTAACATTTTTACTTTCAGTTATAAGTGGTGCTCAAATTATTCAATATTCAATTTGTTATTGCTTTGTTCAAGTAATCCAATTCACTAAGTTTATTGTCTTTTGATTATCATAAAAACACAACTAAGAAATGTCAAACTATGGGTCTCAGTACAATGAATCTATAAAAATCCATTTAAATAAAATAAACCTTTTTTTTATCCCTCTAATTCTTCAAACTTATGCAACAAAACATTCAATGTCTATTGATTGATTAATCGTGAAAAATACTATTGAAGTTTATTATAAAATTAATGTGATTTAGTCAGATTACATATACAACAAGAACAACGCATTATTTATGAGATGCCGCAGTTAATTTGACAGCATCAATAAATAAAATAATATATAGTTTTTTATGAGTCAACATTTCATTCTTCTTTTCTTTTTTATTCTTTTCTTTTTTTCTTTTTTTCTTCCTTTTTTTATATTTTGCAACATAAAAATGAAATATGAAGAAATAAATTCTCACTTAAATGTTAATTGAAATCTATACGCATAAATATTTTCATCTTTTCTTTTTACATCATAATAAGAAATAAATAAAGATTTAATGCGAAATTTTCCAATTCGATAAAGATGATAGTAAACATTAAAAATAAAGGAAAAAGAAAAAAACCTCAAAGAAGCAGGCCATTTTATTCTTATGATGGATTTATAAATATGAGAGGAAGAAAACCGATTAGAGTTGAGTAAAAATTTGATAAGTTACATATTTAGTGTGGATAAATCTATAGTGTGTTTTACCCTGGTAGCGTTCACTGAATGTTGCTGATTTAAAATCAGTGATAAATTCATCAATCTAGGAGTACAGATGACAAGTACTTTAACTTGGTTTATAAACTTTATATCGTGCATAATCTTGGCCAAATGTAGATCGAAATCTATGGTACCATAGTTCGATAATGAAGAGTTTACTGCTGAGCCTATAACATTTAATTTACCACTGAAGCATAAGTGACGTGGGTTCTCTTAAATCGTTAGAATGAAATTGTAATCTATGACTAGTAAAATTTACCAAGTCTAAGTAAATGGATAAAATCTGTAGATCAATAAATGCTTTTCTAATGAATCAGAAAGTCTGTTAATAAACTTCAGTGACTCAGGTTCCTTCATTATATATATACCAAAAGTGAACTTCCATTGTCTTTTCTGGCTTGAAACATCCTCTTTAGAAGTCTTTTACGATGGTAGAAAAAAACATGAACAAGAAAGCCATTTTCTAAAGTTTAGTATTCTACAACTGACGACTTCTTTTAAATGAAATTTTTTCGCTAATTAAAGTCTGACCTTAAAGTGTATTAAATAATGTTTGGAATATTTTAGGTCGTCTAAAAAGTTCTCATATTTTATATAAGTGAAAGTTTGGTTTAAAAACATAAGAAATGCTTTCAAGAATTCAGAAAAATTCAAATAAATTTCCACTTGCATTTTCACTTTTTGTCATTCGAGGAAGTTTCTGGTAATTCACTTACAAATATTCCTTTCCAAACAGTAATTTTCTAATTATATCTGCTAATGGAATCTATGTTCGTGTGCGTTATAATTACAGAAGTGTATAATACGTTCACGTTAATTTGGGATAACTGGCGATCTCTTGTGTATTAATTGATCTACATGTTTTAGGACTGAAAATTCTTCAATGAACTGGTGTGACTATTCTATATTCCCTCTACACAATAAATTAAATTTGTCATGTTCAAATTTTCAGTAAGTTTCATATACATCAACATTTTTGCCCCAAATGCCTTGGTACGGTCGAGAGTGGGGAGGGTCGGCTCATCCTCTAGAAATGCTCTCAAATGACCACGCGTATACAGCCACTGTCACGCAAGTCCTACTCATTGTCTTCTCGTGGAGGGGGAGATGCCTATAAAATCGAGAGGACAAAAAGCGAATGTCGGGTGCTTTACCCGGGTTGTTGGATATGGAGGATCCACCTAGGAGAGTTAAAAAAACCCTGATTCCAAACCAATGGTGCACATTGGCTCTGGGACCCTGAGGGAACAGGTGGCATATCAACCAGTCGTCGGTCACTGGCTACCATGGGACTGCACCTCCCAACGTTACTCCACTGCCTTGTGGTTAGACCTTTAGGTCGAAGGCTCCGGGTGTGGCTCCCTAAGGAAACCACCTTCTCTGGTCTGGGCATGCGAGCAGTATCACAGCTCACACACAAATCAAGTGACTTGTGTGGCGCATATGTATTCGGTGCCCCTTTGTATCAATATTCATGTTCAAACAAATAAATAAATGATATATTCAAAACAATAGTTAATTGCCATCTAAATTATTAACTGATTCTTTGATTCATTTACTTTTACTTAATTAAAAAATCTCATAAATAATATTAGACAATTTTGTGTGTATTGATCTGACTGATTCGTGACTTAAACAATTTTTATTGTTAAATTGTCATTTAAAGTGATAACGAGTGACAGATACCAGTTCTATTTATGTAACTTTGGGGGTGAAAAACCAGAGTGTGTAGAACTTCTTAAATCTTACAGTACTTAAGTAGTATCACAGAATATGCTTATGGATGTACTTAACTTTACATACATAACAGATATCTAAGCATATGGACAAAAGTTAACCTTTTTTTAACTGCTCGGAAGAAATTAGATGCCGCCAATAAATAATTTATTCGATTTTTAGTTTTTATTGTTGCTGTGTCGACAGACAGAAAACAACTCTTTTCCTTACTGTTATTGTTTAGATGAATTTAACAAAATATGTTGTGAATTCTTGTGATAAATATGTGATAGGTAATTTTATGAACTCACGAAATCAAAGAAGAATCAAACTAGAAGTAAAGTCACATACAAAAAAAGAATCAAAACCACGAGTTATTTCCCCCCCCCAAAAAAAAGTATTTTCACATATATTTAGTTTTGAACGAGTTAGTTTACTAATCGCCACCATTTTACGTGTGAAAAATTGTTTTATTAAACAACTATCAGTCTAAAAATGATCTATGCGAGGAAAGGTAGTTACTTTTACGATTTTGACAAATAAAGATATTTATTTATCTAGTTTTTAGTAGTCAGATAGTCAGCTACAACTTAGGACCAGATACATATATGCATCGGTCCAAGTTGCCATACCTCGTTAGCACAACAAGATGAACACCAAATTCATAGAAGTAGTTAATTTAATGGTGATAATATGTAAAAGAAATATTGTATATAAGGATATAGTATAGGAAGACAGATATGAAGCAATTTTAATCTCGAGGTTTAAGGGAAAATAAACACTGTATACACCTATGCCATTGTAATCGATCCTGAGCCATGTCACTCAGAGTCTCCAACCATTGGTTACGATAGTCACGCGGACCCCAACCAAGTAGTCTGTATCTACCAACATGGCTCAGACTAGAAGTTAGTGGCTTCAATCACCGATGCCACGTTTTGGTTTGGCCGCCCCTAACTCTCCTCCAACCATCACCAATATTAGTCAGCAGTTTTTAGTAGTACAAGCTTTCGATTAAAATTTTAGTAGGCTTTTGAAAAAAGAAACATTTTCATATATTCACACGGCTTTATCATTATGGTTACTCTTCCTGAAGTGCTTCTTTAAATCTCTCTGAGGATATAGATTTTATTTGTGTGATCATTTAGTCATTTGATTCATATAACACTATCATTCACTAAATAAAACTTTCAAGTTATATAAATTTTACAACTGATTGACATAATAAACGTCAGGTAATATAAGCTTGACCAAATATCAAAATTGGCAGTTAATTGGTTGTTGAGTATTAGTTTGAAATAAATTTAGAAAGATGACTTCACTATCTAGCATTGTTTCTCCGCGAACTGAAGTACCATTAAAAACCAGGTAGTATTATATAGCTATTTATTTCTGATTCGGGACGCTCCAGTAGCGTACACTAATAACTGCTTATGAGACCCAGCGTAGAATCCTCAGTTAACATTTCGAATACGTTTAAAATCGGATGATTCATGTCTTTATCTTCAGTCATTACGAAATAGCGATTTCAACATACAGTGTCAGTGGTGGTTACGAAATCACAAATCACGGCAGTAAATAATGACCATCTTCTTATGAACGACTAACTCTCACAAGGAATTCTATTAGTTAATTCATAATCTGTGAGGTTAATCACGTAGAACATGAAGCACTTACATATTGTTATCAATGAATAAAAACAGTACTGTATCGCAAATTGAAGATGTAAACCGAATGACTCCGACTTAATGTTTTTAACTTAACGTACCCATAATGAAATTTGATGCAGCTGAGTTCCTCCATAAGAGACAACAGGTATCGCTTAAGAATGAATCTTAAACTAGGATGAAACATATGGATAGTGATCACTTTTCTTCAATGGCTTTCTGTCAGAATTCAGCTTATTACGAAAGTGCATTTAGAACACTTATCACTTCAGTCCTGGATCGACCAGATCGAACAAAATTATTTTGTGACAGGAAAAACTGTAATAAAAAGATTGTACAATAATGGAAAATTTTTCCTATTATTTTGAAATTATACAATACGAAAATGGATAATTTTGTGAGCCGCAATAATGCTCCTACACTTTTAGGAAGCAGCTTATTGATCTTAAAATGACCAATTAATACTACTTCTGAAAGGTCATATGCATGATATATTTCAGTATTCATCAAACCCCTGACAAAAGTGAATCTAACCTTTTAGACTAAATTGGCTGATGTTGACAAAACAATATCATTCACTACAATTATCTTAGATGTCCAGCTGAAACCAGAATCTGTTGAATTTTGTGTTCAGCAAGAAAGATTGCCTTTATTATCGCAGGGAATAATCATCCTCTGATAAGGCATTAGAGTCTTACAGCAACTTGATCGTCATTGAGAATGAGAAAGTATGATATTGGTTACCGCTATTTGACGAAATTTACAGAATATCTCAAAAATTAGTGGTAAATGTAAACCCGCTTTTGTTAAAAATATTAAGTAGTATTAGTATTAGTAGTAGTGTGGTGTGGATGACTTATATCCACATAAATAGTATATAACGGTTGTAGGGCATTGAATGTATTTCAATAGAAGATTGATAATGAAAGAACGGAAACGAAACGCAATTGGTGTGAAAATGCATGAACAATAATAATCGGAGACGATGGACTGATATTTACAGAAGGAACGTTCAAAATTGAGGCAATTGATTGATAGTTTGCAAATTAACTGTTTACTGTATGGTTGTCAGATTTTAGTGAGGTAGCCTGTAATTCGGTGTCAAATACATACGATTGTCCCCACTCGTCTTCTTGTTCACAACAGTAGTAGTAACAGTAAGTCATGAAATAAAAAAAAGTAGTTCTTGGACATTAGGATATTACTAATCAACAATCTACTCAGTATGAAAATACAAGTACTTAAGAGTTAAAAGCTGTCAAGTGTGACCTACAACGTTGTCAACAAATCGACAAACAATCATTATGTTCTATTCGTATTGAACAAGCATTAACACTAGTCATGTTTTCATAAAATTTGCTTAGAGTTCAAAAAGAATTATTTCCATTTCTTTAAACTATCCCTGATCTTTACTTTATTATCATAATTTTTATTTCGAATAAATATTCATGATTTGTAGGGGTGAAAATAAGCCTGTAGTCAAATCATAATATTGCATTAGCTAATCCTACAACATTCACACAATAAACTTATTTTTGCTTTAAACAACTTTGAGCATACTGATTTTTGCGTTTAATGTTTTGTACATTCATCATAGAAAAAGAAATAACTTTAAAGTGTTTAGTCGTTTTCTCATTTATTATCCTTTCATTCAGGTGCATTCTGACTATTTAACAAATGGGTTACAACTCACACCAATTCAGGCGATAGATCTTGCATCCATTATAAATACAAATATGCTGTATTCCTTCATTGTAATAGTTCTATGATTATTTAAATGATGTTATTTTTCACGTAGTCATTGAATGATAAAAGTTAACTAAAATGTATATTCTGAACCTGGTGAGATAGAAATCCTTGTTACAATTTTATAATTATAATCAGAAAAACACTTTCTTCTAATATTGTCTTTATACATACTTCTTGTAATTAATTTATAGATCAATTGTTCGTGTTTGAGTGAGATAGTTCCTTATTGAGAGCACGAAATAGTTGTGATGTTACGTTGTGAATTTACTGAGTTTGGAATAGTGAGCTGTTGACTTTTAGCTCACCAGTTTAATAATAATAATAATGAATGCTGTAATACAAAGAAATGTGTCCTGATTTCATGTCTTGGAAGGGTACCGACTTCTCGCTACTGACGAAGAAATCAGATCGGCACTGAGAATTAAACGATAAAACATCGATTAATACTTGGTAATCAATTGGTGTTGTTCAGCAGCCTCCAAATATTTAACATTACTGTCAATGGTAATTATTTAACCATACCAAGCACTTTTCTGAAGGTATTGAGATCTAGAAGATATATTAATCATTCAGTTTTTGTTGTCATCACAAAGTAATTATTATCATAAACTTCAAAATGCAATACGAATGTGCAAAATAACCCTTTAAGTTTTATGAAAATTTCTTGACAAATGTTAACATAGTAAGCAAAGATGGATAGTGGCTGGCAGTGGAATCCAGAACGCGCGTTTCTTCCTATTTGGGACTCGTCAGCTGGATGTACTGGGTGCTGAGTTCGAGTCCCAGAACAAACATCAACTGCAGGTACATCCAGCTGATGAGTCCCAAATAGGACGAAAGGCGCGTCCTCCATTCCACTGCTAGTCACTATCCATATTTGCTTACAATGCTTGTGAATTAAGGCTACATCGAGACAATACGCATAGTATGCTCATATGCCAATAAGAGACTGACCAGTTGCAGTCCTAAACATCAATGGGAAGATTCAAACAAACAATACTAAGTGAAATGTTAACATAATTGAAAATTAAAGAATAAGATATACATTGGAATTTATTTTAATTTTAATCATACTTAAATTTTTCATTCTAAGTGGTTCAATCTGAAGAATAACAAAATACAATTAACTCATCATATTCAACAAATACTATCGTTCTTGTCTTATTTATATTCAAAATTTTCAACAAAACTATTTAGAAACTAATTTAGGAAACCTTCATAAATTAGTAAAACTTCTGTGAACATTATAAAAACAAGAATAATGATATGGTGATCCCAATTAAGAAAATAAATATGATTTAATCAATTAATATAGGCATGTAACACTCCTTTATTGACATTCACGACAGAGATTGACCAATCGCTGTTGCCACGTATGTATCCTGAGTGGACATAGCTTATATTTACAAGTCTCGGTGTGAATACTAAAACTGTGATGGATCTACATACAACTAGAGTCTCAAATAAGATGAAATGCGAATCCAGGTTTACACTTCTAACCACATACCAAATATAGTGTAATTCATTGGAGTTATCACTATAACTTAAGAAAATTTATTGTTCATTACGGTCTTATATCAGTTGGCTAACAAGTGAGAACTAATAAGAACTGTACATTTGTCTTATTTTATTACGAGACTTCGCAGCCCTGTGCGTAAAAATCTTCATACGATTTTGAAGTATAAAGTAGAAAAATCATGCAAATAACTTTCTTACGTGAGTAATGTTATCCCTAGAATCAGATTACAACCATTCACTCTCTAGTGGTTAACTTCGAGTAGGATTCCTGAAGATCAACTGAGTAATTATGATCAATGGAATCCAGTGGTCTAGGGTCTGAGAAAGTTGAGCACATGATGATGATGATTGTGGGATATCACAAACTGAAATAAGTTTAAAGATAGAACCTTTAGAGTCTTTTCAATGATCGGGATTTATTGTGGTTGAAGCAAAATTTAATGATTATTGATTAGATTGCTAGTAGTGTGGTAGGTTTCTACAGATGGGGAGCTTTGAATAAGGATGAAAAGACTTTACAGTGTTTACTGGTTTTCAATCTTTTCTAGATAACATTATTTTATAAAGTAAAAATTGTTATATTGTACGAATCCAATCTATTATATTTGTAACAACTGATCAAGCTTTATATCGTAAAATATAACATTAATGACACTTATAATATCCTCCATTTTCTCCCTCTGTTATTAGTTTTCTTTTGATGGGTTAAACAAAAGGAAAAGATGGTACTGATAGTAATAATAATAATAAATATAGTAATAATAACAACAACAATAATAATGAAACTATAAAAGGAAGTAGCAACGTTGAATTCTTTTGTGATTACTATTGAACAATACAGCCACACACACAACCATAAATAAAAATCTAATAAGTAAACATATAATTAACTGAATTAACATTTAAAATACAAGTAAGGTAAACAATGAATGATAAATTAATTCCACAACACATAGATCATTGTCACTGATCCTGTCGTTCTTAGTGTTTTTTCTGTTTATTGTTTTCCGTTCTCTTTCTATAACTCAACTTCTCCTCCCCTATTCACATGTTTCTGTGTTGTTGTTTGTTGAATTGTGTGTACCATGCCAACAAATACATACACACTATTCAATAGGTTATGTCTTTATATATATATATATATATATATATATATATATATATATACGAACAGATAAAATAAATATATGCTTATCTTGCTAGCAGATAAATTTATAACGTGCTTATTATTTTATAGTTTTATACGTTATTTCTTTGTGATAAAGTTAATTAATTACTATACCCTATCTATAAACAAGCGCATACTGTATATGTATCATAATTCTCATACATTTGATCTATCAACAGTCATATAAAAATGAAATTGTCCCTTCTTTTCCAATTTAATTTCTTTGAATTCGGCTCCATTTTCTTTGTCACTTCATTTAAACTAATCCTGTGTCTTTTAAAACATTAAAAAATATGAAAATAATGTGAAGTGTGTTCATTCCGTCTTCCACTTACTAGATTTTCTTTGCCCCCTCTCTCTTCCTTTGACTTCACTATTTCAAATCATTTTATCGTGATTTATGTTGAGTTCACTAACTAAACAGAGGAACAATTAGAACAAAAGTAACAAATAATATTAAAAAGCTGAGAGAAATAAATCAAAAAGAAACAAGAGACAGAAAACAAATATGAATAGATGGCAAAGTACTCTGGATTGACTTACTGTTCTTAATTAATCCCCCCTCTGTTGTTCAATAATACATTTCCTTAAGAAGAAGAAATACAACAGTGAGTTGCTTTGATGTTTTTCCTACACATTTAGATTGTCAAATTGTAACTAGCATCTTCTTGCACACTTACGAACAAAGTTAAAAGACAAACAATAGTGAGATAAGTAGGAATAACCGAATAGGCGAGGCAGTAAGCTCTTTTGAATATATGTATTAAGCGTATATTGTTGGAAGGGTGAAAAAAGAAACGATATTGAAAGGTGTATTGTTCTAGATACAAGAAAGTTTACGGATCCTTTCTTTATCACATTAATTATCTCATTATTATCATTATCATCACTATTATTAATTTTATATATACAATAAAATGGGATGTAACATAAAAACAACCAATAATTCAATCATATACTTAATAATAGCTATAGTTTAACCTGGTAGCCGCTAAATTACAACTAAAAAAATGTTTACAACTAAATTAATGCAATTCTTAAAGAAAATAGCTGTTAGATGGTTGTATGTTTTTCCACGACATAGCTGTTGATAGTCACTTTGCTATTTCGTGTACATTTTCTCCAAAGCTTCCTTCAAATTTTGAACACAGTGTAATTATTACTGCTGTTGAACTATATCAATCACAAAATTAAAGAACGAAACCCATGATAATTAGTTGTATCTAATGACAATAAAAAGGAGTCCCGAACAACTTAGTTTGATGGTAAAATTACAAAGGTTGATAAATAAATATACTGTACAACAAGTACGATGAGAGTATTTGAAAATCCAATAACCTTACAGGGTCTTTTTATGAGTGCGTTCATCTAAGCTATTTTTTAAAGGAATTTGTCAAAACGAAACGAGCATTGGAGAAGTTAGTGCTTTTAGAACAATATTTCAGGCTATTATTGTTTATATTTTTATTGTATTATTACTAAACAACTGTACATCCAGGTTTCTATATTCCGTTTATTGTAAGGTTACATTTGATTTATCAACCATTACTATACGTCTTATTATTCTTAACTTACTGCTACTCAGTTATTTACATATTGCCTTATTTTAGCATGTTTTAGTCAGTGATAAAGATTAACGTCAGAGACGTGGCAGAATTCGACATTAGATATTACAAGAAATGCTGCTTATAAACATTTACTACACATCAACATACTGAAAACGTCGGCTACATTTGATAGGGACTGGAAGTAGGACCTAAGATGTTGATACCGTCTTACCTTAGTTTCACTAACTCGATACATCTGCGGTTTAGTGTTTTCAGCTAGCTTAGATTCTGTCAACAATGCTAGAATGTTATCCATCCAGATAAAGGGCTACGATAGGTATCCTTTGTTCAGTGCAAGTTAGTTTCTATTAGCAGCTTGTAATTTGTTATTCATTTCTATCAAAAATGAGATATTATTGTAACTGCTATCCTGCTGCTGCATCTTGAAACCGGGAAACGCAACGATTTTTACGATGGATAATAGGAATATAAAAAAGTGGTCCATATAAAGATCTTATTCATCCTCCAAACATATCGTCTTTAACAACATATAAACTTTATATATATATATATATAACTAGATGATTAGTTAAAGATGTCACATATAGAAAAACTATCCGAAGTTACTTCAAAAACACGCAGTAAACGTAGTTCACAATGAATTGATTTAAAGAACATTGAATTAAGACAAATGTCACACTGAATTAAAAAACGAAAAATCGACCAACCGATTGATTGGCTGACTGATATCACCTCGAGAACTACTGAAAACCGGAAAGCATTGAGCAGTCGTTTTATTCTTCTCTAAATCTCATTAATAATCACTTGAGTGACTACACAAAGACCTTCACATATCGTAGCCAACAATGTACTGTTGAAGTTGTGAATCAAGATTCATTAATTTACATTTCCAATCCATTTTGAAAATGAAATGTCTTGAGCTGACACTTCAGTGGATGCTTTATACTAATATAATTATGATCAGATTTAGATTTATTTGACCCTACTCAGTATCCACAATATGTTCCCGACCACTTTTAGGAATATCAACCAAAATAATTATGTTTAGTTACATGGCCTGAAATTCAGTTTAGTTTTAGTCGGAAAGTTCACGTAACCTACTCTCTAATACTTATTTAGTCTCTTTCCTGAGGACTTACAAAAGTGACAGATTCACCTACTGAATTATAGTCTTTATTTAATTATACATGTAAATAATCGAATAGATATAGAAGATCCCCTATAGATTGAATAAATTACTCATTATATTAGTTAGAAAACTAAAAGGCAACTTAGAGATACTTGTGTTACTTAACTATGCATACATTTGACCATAGAAAACTATTCTCGTAAATAAAATAGAGCCTTTAAACATTTAGTTTGATTCCGAGGAGAAATGTTAACACCTTTTACATGTATTTATGATTAACCTATCGAGGTTATCCACGAGTTTCTGTTATTTTATACACATCCGCTTAAATATTTTTTGCAGAACACTTAATAGTTACTATTACAGTTATTGATGTAAGCTTAGGATACTGATACTAGAAAGGCAAAGTAGTTTAGACTTATAGGACTGACTTTAAATGCTTGGGCAAAGATATTCATATAAGCTTGGTTGTTGGTAGACAAGTATCCTTTCCATTGATACAGCATTTTAGTTATGATGTTGCATTCAAGTCGAAAAAAATTATTGTGCTTAAGCGGGCTAATATCGTAAAATAGGTAAGAAAATTTTCTTTATTTTATCATACTAACAAAAAATGGCGATAAAGTGAACCAATAATGAAACCGAACAATCAACTTCGAAAAATGTCAGCTAACGCATAAATGATTTTTTTCCTACGGTTGAATAAATTGCTTACATAATATGTTGTTGAAATTTATGTTACTTATAAGTAGTATAATTCTAGCATTAGCATTTTAGAACGATCACCTTCATACACTAATTTACATAATTTTGTGATGAATTGAGTAAATTCTGTCAGTGGAAAACCCACTTTAAAGTCAAGCCACTTTGAACAAAAGCTTTATTACACGGTACTTGCAAGTTTATAGTTTGTAACACATTATCTTACCAATTTGTTAATTGGCGATCTTAATGCCAAGAGATCAAATTACGAATAAATCAGATAGATTTTTGGTTTAACAAGAACTTATGTGAAATGTTAACCAAGCAGTATATTTTAAGTATTTCTCAACTGAATGAAAGTAAAATGAATTAAGCATAAAGGCTAACATTTAAAACGTTCATTCCTCCTGGAATTTATTGCCTATAAATGACAAGAAACCTTGTAATGGATCCTGAGATACCGTTTTACTTTAGTAATGTTTACACATGGGCAGTAAGTTAGCAAAATTAGTTCAAAACTGTTTAGTGAGTGAATTTTACAGCTATCAAAAAGACACTACACCTTGAGTGATAACATTTTTTATATCAAATCAATTTAACACTTGTGGTCATCCAGGCTGTTATCGACTTTGGATTTATAAAATGGTCCTTAAATTACAATTTACGACCTTTATTGACTAACCTCAGGCTCAGTTACAAGTGTTATGGATACTATTGAATTCACAACTGAAAGATTACTGTTAAACCAAAAAAGCATATAGAATCTGAGAATGTTTACACTATTATTGGTTTTGTACCGATCGAAATAAAATGATTATGTTTTATAGATTTGATTGGAACTGTAATATTTGTAATGTGGCCGCTGAGCTAGGTGACATCTTCATGCAGATTACTCGAAATCGATTAACTGAAAGTCAGTATACTTGTATTTAGGGTTTTTGCCTTCAGAAAATAATACTACTTTGTTGTTCTTGATACGTATTGGTGATTATTTAGACTTACAAACACCTAATTCCAGAGCTTCTATCTGATCAAGTACAAACGTCTAAAATTTTGCTAACAACAATTTTACGCTTAAAATAAGTCAGCAACAAATAGCCGGGCTTCAAAACTCCGTATTTCTTATTTCAGATTTGATTTATGAATAATTATCAGTTCTTGTTGTTTACCATCTGAAGATTCTGAAAATCAACTTACTGACTCTAAAAAAGACGAACATACTTAACGATCATATACGTGACTAATTAACGAACCCTGTTGGAGGAAATAAACATGTAAGCAGTCATTTCTATACGAAGAATTATATGACAAATTATATCAGATCAAATTTTCAACTATTTTATGCCAGTATTCTTTATATGTTATGAGCCAAGTATGGATTTTTCGGTTAACTAAGATAAAAATTACCCTTGTTGAGAGTATTTTGTCTCACTCATGAAACATTCATTTAAAATCTTCATATTTATAATTCAAATTCACTTGGACTTATGAAAGCAATCGGCAAAATTAATTGGTCAAAACAAAAGTCACTATACCACAAATTTCGGGCAATCAATCAGTATTGTTTATCATATTGTTACTATTCGACTCGTTTTATACAATTATTTATTGAAAGGAAATGTCATCGGCATTTATGATGAAATTTAAAATAATCTGTTTATTATGTCTAATTGACTTTGATGAAATGACCATGGAATCCATTAAGAAAATAAAATTTCACAGTGGTCATTAATCATATCATAAAATCACTTGACATGACCATCGTTGTATAGCCAAAGCTTTATTCATGTCGTTTAGTATATAAATGACATCAAAGTGTACAGTTATGTTGAAAGATTATGTTTCGATGATTAATTATATGTAGTCGACTTGTTTCTATGTGGATTGTGTATCTTTAAATATAAAAATGTATGAAGGCTTTTATTATTTGTGTGTCGTCATCCGAAATTTAGTTCTAAAGATTAATAATTAATCAATTTCATGATTCCCAACTTTCATTTACCGTCACATGGATTCACTAAATTGATGTGATTCATTACAAATCATCTGTAGTATAGATGTATCATGTGGCTTTTGATTATCTTGACTGATTAACCAATTTATGTGTGACAATTAATGAGTAATGATAAACTTCGTCTTCTCATTGCATTATCGAAATTTATCAAAGGGACTAATTGTTTTAAATTAATGAGTAAATGAACAGATTGAACTGCTTAGTATAAATTAAAACGTATTGGTCAGTAGACCATTGAGGTAGGGATTTGATGTTAAGGGGATAATGTACATGAGTGTCCACCAAATTATCAGTGATCCTAGCAATAAAACTAATCAAAACCTTCATTAGATATTATTTTGTTCAGATTTTGCATAGATCTGTACTCCAAGTGAATGGAAGAAACCTATTTTGACAAAAGCCAGTAGATGAAAAACCTGTGAATAGTTTCTTTATGAACTAAACTGATTACTATTACAGAAATGTGATAACATTGTGACATACAACCCTCTGTATCTTATCAACTAATGTATGAATTGATTCCCAACATTGTTGAACAGTCTGAATGAATACTACTTCTTATCAAAGCTATTTCTCAAAACGTACAAATTCTGAATAACGACAGTTTATCAAGGTTATACTGTTTTTGTGGCCCGTGGATCTGACTCCAGGTAGATCGTTTGCTGCTTGTTATCGATATATACATGTCGCCAATCCTCGTATATAATCATAGAAATAAATCAAATACGAGAATGAATTTGGAGTACGTGTATTTCATACAATCGTTGATGTAGACAAATGTTTGAAGAAACAAAGCAAAGAAAGTGAAGCGAAATGACGCGCAATAGAGAAAGCGAGTCGGCCAACTCCATTTGACCAAGCGTGAATCGATATTTGTAGTCAGAGTAGGCTAAGAAATGCACACACATACGCTTACACAAAAGCAGTCAAGTTTGATAAGCGAATAATTGACAAGGTCAAAATGTAGCTTGAGAAGAATGGATAAATTGGTTTGTCCAGAGGCTAGAACAAGTTATGTGGGTTTGACATAGTACCAGCCCCCACACTGTTTGGGTATTCATTTTAAATTTTTTTTCAGTATTACCGTTTATCTGACTTCAACTTAACTTTCTTATCCGTACATTTCGGATACGATGTCATTAAATATATCAACTAACAAAAGACTAATAATTTTAATGAATGTACAGAGGACATTCTTTGCCAAAAATTAAATTTTTACTTTACTCGACATTGTGATGATCTTTGACTTTACCAATCATGATAGATCCTCAGCCAAAATGTATGTCATCCTGTCCATACAAGTGATCCAAATTTACATGCTAGATCACCAGTTTTATCATTTTATTGTTGCTATACGAGACAGAATATTCAATGGTTTATTTAGTTCACATTGCATCAGTTAGATATAAACCGATAACACTGATCTGACCAATCCAGCAGGCTTATTTGTTTCAGTATGAAGTTTAGGAGATTAACGATGCAACCTCAGTTCAAATCTAAAACCTTCCGTCTCACAAGTGAACGTTTAACTTCTAGTTCACTGGTCCAGCATCCAGTATTATGCAAGTTTAAGGTGAATCGATCCATCATATTGGGCAACCATTTCCCATTTAATTCCACCTTCGTAATCTAGAGGTTAGGCGTTCGCGAGACAGAGACAATGTCCTGGGTTTGAATTCCACTTGTGGAATCATGGATGCACACTGACGAAGCGTGCTATGGTAGGACGAAACGGACAGTACGTTCTCAGTTTTCTGACAACTGTCTCGTTTAGACAGGTCTGTTATCTCAATGAAATACCAGTTTGCACTTTTGTGAAGGAAATCCAACTTTTTAATTTCTTGTCACTAGCATATTTATGTACGAGCCATGTTATAAATAAACTAAACAATATGAAAATGACAATAAACTCTTGGACAAATAAATTATTAATCAGGATACAGTGATGATATACATCATATTTAAGTGAGTGCGATGGTAGTCAGTTCTCGATTCGTTAATTATTTGGTGATGAAATTTTAGTGACTTATGGCTATATAATGAAACTGGAGTTTTCGGAAATGTACTTCCCTTTATAAAAATTTTAAAGTGTATTATAGCTGCCAAGTAAAAATTTATTATGTTAAACGATTTTCCCATGATGCACACTTTTAACAAATTGTGGATGTGACAGTTAGGATAGTACTCGTACTTCGAACAAGGTTGTAAACGATATGAGTAATTAACTGAATTCAACCACCTTCAGAATTTAAAAAGAACGATACATCTATTGTCATTTTGTCTATATATATGTATTAAGTATATCAGTAATATAATCTAATTAGTGCTACAAATAGATAAATGGTAATTGTAAATAAGATAAATAAAATCATCTTCTGTGTAAAAGTATCTAAATGAAATTACAGTGAAATAAAATACAAAATACAAAATTATCAAAGGCGCATTAATTAATTAGTTCATTAACTCTAAGTTTAATAAGAAACAATTAAGCATAAAGTAAGTGACAGTGAAAATAGAAAAATAATATTGTGAAGAAATACAAAAAAAAAACTTTTCAGAAAGATATGAATAATTTCAAAGAAATTAAATTAAGAAAGTGCAATTGATCGATCAGTTGGTGCTTGAAATTTCCACCATGGTACAGAAAATCGATATTGTCTATAAGTACAATCATGAGGTAAAAAAGCTAAACAAGTTCTACCATCAACAATATAAGGTTTTATATCAGTGCAATTTTCTAATAAACGATTTATGTAGATTAAATTAGCAAATGCCTATTGAAAATTGAAAGAGAAAAAAAGAATTAATGCTAGTTAATTATTTCTAAATAGAATTTAAAATAGGTGAAATATTTAGTGAAATGATCAGTAGAGATGTTCGCAATAATGAAGAAGACAATTTTTAATCTCAATTTGATATCAGTTGAAAACACAGAAATTGCTGGACAGTTACGAATCTGTAGTTTAGAAAGGTAAATGTAAATTGTCGGATTTCGAATCAGTATTTTGAAGGTATTATGCTCGCGTGAGATCTGAAGGTTTTGAGTATATTATTGAAATAGGATTTTTGATGGATACTGCTAAGAAGTTATAATCTACATTTAAACAACTATCTAGTTTTCTATGATTTTTAGTAGTTCATGAGGTGAACTCAGTATGTGATGAAAATGAATGAAACAATCACTTTATTTAAACATTCTCGTCCCGTGGTATGGAAATAAAATATTTGTTATATCTTAGTGAGTAGAAATATTGAATTTCCGGCATTTAGCAACCGGATATAATGCTAACAAACTTCTAAACAACTTTTAAACACCGAAAAGTGAGAAGTTGACAGTGAATTAACTACAACAGGATTCGAAATCAAGGAAAGTCCGTCTAAAGTTACATTTAAACTTCTTCGGACGATTTATATGTATAACTTACTTTTCTGTATCAGCGAATACCTTCCAGAATGTTGAAGCAAATGTTTAGTTAAAACGGTCAACACCTCAATAATCACTCATCTAATTAAAACTGCTAATCATGTCAGTATAAATGAATCATTTTCAATAGTTTATCGGGTTAATAATTTTCTGCCGAAATCTTTAGAATTAGAGTCCTCTAAATAATAAAGATAATAGCGATGTTGATTAAAAGACCGAAGCTTTTGGTACGAAAGAAATACGTTTCTAACCGTATTCAACTTCAGACCCATTACGTCAGTGATCATCATATTTGTAAGACGATCTAATTTAACCAGTTTACGTATGGTTTTCCTCTTTGAATTTCCTTGAGTTTAATTTATTTTACTTAAGTATTATTTTGATGGAAATCATAAACTGATCTATATCAGACCATCTTTGAAAACCAGGAAGCACTGGATAGCCGTTTCGTCTTAGCATGGGAATTCTCGAGAGTGTGCATACACGACTTGAATCTAGGACCTTCAGTCTCACGAGTGAACGCTTAACCCCTAGACCACTGAGGCGGCATGCAACGGTGTCAATGTCTAACTTTAATTAGTCCATGATATTGTGCGATCACCTTCCATTGTCTTTAGTAAGTAACCGCCTCACATCCGACACGCATTAGCTTTACTGGTCAAGGCTTCTAACTAGAAGTGCGGAAACTTCCTCTCAAAGCTAGTCACTAGTGAGCATATGATTATTTCAAGTACGGAGTTATGGAGATAGATGAATTACACTGCAATTATCAAACAATTTAAGTTAGATGATCACTGAAAATATAGTTTTCATCATTATTCATAAATCTTTTGATAACTATAATAACAATAATAATTATTATTATTTTTATTATTAATTCTTGTAAGTACATAAAGGATTTAAGCAGCTTTAACTTCATCTTGCTGTTTTATATATTACCTATTTTTCGACCAAACATCTAATTTGATGTGTAAATATATGATTAGTTTTTTCACTCTATCTCGCCCATATTTATTCTGATTATATTCAACTGATATATCAGCTTATTCAGCTTAGAATTACTACCTGAACAGTTCATTATCGGCATATCTATTTGATTTTATTGACAATCCTAAATTCATATGTCAATATCTTAAAAGATGTATTTGCTCTACACTTGTTTGTCCTTTTGGAACATTAATTTGGATTTATAATTGCACACAGTGATAAGAATTTATAGAAAAGAGTATTCTTTTTTTCAGTTCCAGTATTTCTACTCCGTACTTTACAAACTAAACGACTTACATTACACGCTGATTCTTCATGTTCATTCCCCCAAATATAAATACACTCCAAAGTAAGATTTGTAATCAATGATTCAGCCAATGCACAAAGTCCAGGCCCTTTCAACTCACAAAACTGTACTGCAAGACTAATATTTAAAAAAAAGGAATAACGATTTCACAAAGATGATTTTCAAATAAGGAAATCTAATTTAATCTACTGAGTAATTCTAAGAAAAGTTTCAAGTTCGTTATATTTCCACCTATGATTTGTGTATTTACAAGTAATATGACTTTCCGAATATAATTTAGAGTGATATAGCAAAATAATGTTATCGTTTGGATAATAATAACACAATAATGACTATCAAACATTAATACAACTCAGGAACCAATTAAAGGTTTCAGTATTGGGCTTTGGGCCATACTATTAATGTATGAGGAATAGTATATTGATATTATATTTGCAAAACCGATAACATGAAGGAAAAGGGATCCAGCTTATTTTTTCCAGATAATGTGTATGGTGATAAATGAAATGAACCTCTTATCATGTCTCTATGATTTATTACTTTTCGGGGAATAGACCATATTCATTAGGAAATGTCTGTGATGTAGTTAAAAGAAGATAGAATAGTAAACAAATATAGACTTAGTGGTAAATATGTAATTCTGCTATAGAGATATAATTGTTCTTTACATGAGATAAATGTATAGTGGAGGTATGAGACAATTTATGGATTTATGAAATAACGTTGGAAACTTATCTCATGATTTATATATATATATATATATATATATATATAGGTGTTGAAAATCTTCCCGTGTATATTAGGGACTAATATTGATCAGTCACTTATGGTATATATGTATCCTGTGTGGACTTTCTTGATATTGCCCACCAAGTGACAACCATTTTTAAGCAAAGACAGTTAGTGGCTAGCATTGGAAATCAGACTCTAGTTTCTTCCCATTCGGGACTCTTTAGCTGGGTTTGAATAGATCCCGATGCTGATTTTCACTCCAGGACTCAGACTAGTATCTTTCTTCAGAATTCTTTCCTTCACATCAACAATGAGAAAATTTAAACACTTACAAATAAATAATAACATTTATCAACGTCACACAAGATAGCAAATTCAATTACTCAATGAATAAATCATTCTGCATTTAAAGTGAAAGATGATTATTTAATTGCCGGAATGAACATCTGCACTGATATTCAATACATCCAGCTGACGCGTCCCGAATAGGACAAAATGCACGTCCTGGATCACACTGCTAGCCACCATCAATCTCTACTTATATTATGACCTTACTAGTTCTCTAATAAACATATATCGATGTAAACATTACCGCAGTGAAGAAGGTATTTAAATATTTTATTTAATCTTGTGCTACTGACAATTATGAAGATTTGTCAGAATTAAAACTTATGGTTTGACAGAAATTAGGCCCGAAGTATATAGTCTACTAATAAGTAGTTAAATGTTTCAAGTAAACAAAACTGTTTATTCCTGTCTTCTTTTAGAGAGTAAATAACTACATTCATTCGTACGTCTACCACAGTAGATTGGCCTCTCTTAATACATTATGATAGTTAGTAAAATAAGGAAGTGTAGATAATTACACACCATATGTCTCTCCAAAATATACGCTAAAGTATATGTAAACACCAAAGCAGGTAAATTAAAAAGATATTGATGAGAATATGTACACGGCTTATTGAACATTGTGAACTAGTTATTTCTCATAAGCCTAGATAGTAATAATAATTCATTAGCGTATCACTAACAGGACAAGAGACACAGCCAAGGTGTAACACAGCTATTTAGGATCAATAACAAACAGTATACATTTGCTGTTCAGAGAATATTAGAAACCACAGTAACAATACGACTTAAACTTGATCCTGAGAAGGAATCCTTTTAATTTTCCGTCACTAACTATTATTACGATTCAATTAACTTAACTTATGTACGTTCTTTGCTATACAATCCTCTGCAGAACTGTCATTCCTAGCTCTCACTAAAACAAGCTTGGAAACTTTTTATTGAAATTATAGACCAACTTCGCTTTCTAAACGATTTAATATTCCTTGATGAGTAAATGGTCCTTACTTTCTAAACATGCTAATATTTATTTAGAAAATCTCGAATTAATTATGAGACAAAATCCACCGAATTTACCATGCACAGCAAACCGTTTTGTTTTATTTACATTCGTATGGGAAATGAACTTTATGTAGTTGGGTATAACTGTAGAATTACTTATATAAATCAAATTACTAAGTGGGCTAGATGACAAATTTCATGTCTGTCGTAGCACAAATATTTCAAGTAATGAATAGTAATATTTACGTTGAAAAGAAAGTACTAAATATTTGTTCCTTATCGCTACAGACCAATATGATGAGAAAAAAAATGACATCTTATCATTGGAAATGTTGAAACACAAAGTTGGCTTTGACTATTATTACCTTATTGGTGTGTATTGGATTTGCATAATTTTAAATAAATTGATTGTCACGATACTTAGTGAAATAAACCATTTTTAAAAAAAAATATACTTTCTCCCTTTTCATGCTTTTTAGATGAGAATAGTTATATTTGAATTCAGTTTATACAGTCATATTACATTAAATAACCCAAACATGAATTCAGTTCAAATTGCATAAATAATTCAAATGAATAGCACATGCATAATTTATAGTCAGCGCAACATATTACAGTATGATAATAATAATTTTTCTAAAAATGAGACTAGCTTGGTCTTTTTTCCCACTTCTCAAATAATGAATTCTATAATTTATTTCAATAAAACATTATGCTTACACTTTTAAATGCGTATTATAGATCAATGCATTCGCTAAAGCCATAGCTCCTTTACACTGAACTCGGTTGAATGCCAGATCCAAAACGACCAATGTGCAATTTATGCTAATTACTCTGGATAACAAAATGGCTCCATCACGTGAAACACGGTTGCTATGAAAAAGATTAAAGACTAATATTATTTCTTAAACAAACGGTTAGAGATGGATAGTTGCTAGCAGCGGAATCCAGGCCGCGTGTTTAGTCCTATTTGGCACTCGTCATCTGGATGTACCTGCATCCCAATACAAATGTGAATTAAACATATAGTTATTATTGCAAGCGTCTATTTATCCACAGAGAAAGGTTCATGAACCAACACAGGGATATTGCTATGGTTCATTAAGTTAAAAGAAGACTTCACATAATAAAAGGATATTTGATGAATTTAGTAGATGAGACTACTATGAGTCAGTATTTAAATACAGGACGTTATCATGCCAAGTTTTAGAATTTATATAGTGGGGTCCCAGCAGTAACTTCAACTTACTATAGTATAAAGAATTGTCATTGGAAGATTTCAAGTTAAATAAAAAAAATATTCCCTAACTGTAATTGTAGCTACACCACATTGATGATAGTATTCCGCAAAGTGAGATGAATTAAAACAGATGAATTCAAGCACTAAGATGGCTACACATTTTTTATTGAACTACATGAAAAAAAGGTTCCTCGAAATAAGTTGAGGCTCTATTAGTTTTTTGTGAACTTATGAACGATTGGATTGTTTGCAAACAAAAGCATGGGCCAAACATTGTAGTAGAAAAATAAACTGTAGTATCTTGAAGGCAGTAACTCTTGCTATTTCTCATATCAGTTTCTGAATATTATTTAGTGTTGGATTTATTCTAACGAACAAACGGTTTAGCTGTTTGTTTCAGTGAAAAATTAATATCATCAGATTTGTTCCTGATTTACTTTGCAAAATTTTCAGACAGAAGAAGACGCAACCTGAAGTATTTTTTCGACAAGTAACTTTCTTTAAAAGAAGTGCTTGGTTTGTCTGAAAAGAGGTGTTCCTACTATTATTTCAGTCATCACTTTTTCACGCCAAATCGTATCACAATTGGAAATCTACAAATCTCGCTTGTTTTTGACATTTTGTGTTCTCAGCTGTCGAAATTCTACTTATTACACCAATTTAGTATCAATCTCAAAGTAACATAAATAGTATATCATTAGTAGTACTGTACACATGAATACGTTTCTCAAAATAGTCAAAACTCTCTTGTAAAGATCTATCTTTTTTCTTATTCAAGTGAAAAGCTACATATATCCACACGTTCTCAGATCTCAAATTAGATCACCAAAAGTCAGATGGGTATTCACTAGTACACTTATTATTTAAAACCATGACTCATATGATAATCTACGTAGAATACAAGACCGCCACAATCTATAGATTTCAATCGGTATCTAACAGAGAAACCTTCGACTCAAAACTGACTAGAAAATTTATAGATTCAAAGACGCTAGAATATTTCACAACAATTATCAAATTTAAAGAGAGCTTATAGTCAGAATGACATAGAAAATATGATGAAACAAAAGTTGTATAAGTGAACTAACTACAGAAGCTTTCTTTATATTTCCTTATTCTCACCTCTCCCTAAAATGAGTTTAGTCATATTATTTATAGTCCTTTTGTCAACTGCCTATTACTTTTAACACTAAGCTGTCCCTACTTTAAACGTGAGTGCGTATGGATGTTAAATAATTATTGATTATGACAGTCATTTGTGGTTAGTGCGTGAAATACTAACAACTGTAGTTAAAATGAAATAAGTTGCTCTTAGTTAACACTAAGACAGAATGGATTACTTACGCGCTTATATCTAATAATTCTAATGTATCATTACGTTCCAGAGCTTCAGCTAAACGTGCTGCTCCAAAATCACGCATATCACATTTTGCCAAGTGTAGTTCTTTTAAAGTTTTATTAATCTATTAAAAGTCAGCAAAAGAAAATCAGTTAAGAACAAAACTCTAACAATGAATATTTGGGCAAAGAAACCAAAGTATAGGATGGCATGAAAACAGTTTGATGAAAATGATTAGGCTATCCAAAAGTTACTTAAATACTAAAGTTTCTCACTTACTGACATAATTACAGATTGCGTAAATTCAAGACTTTTCTTGATTACAGATTGAATGAACTTATTACTTATTATGAAATAAAATTCGTTATTAGTGTTTGAATAATGTGAACTTAAATGTAAACGAAAGAGCAGAATCTAAATCAAATGACCTGTTTTCCTTTTTTCATGCCGTAAATGTCATAAATTACTAATCAGTAGCATATTCAAGCTTGGTATTTGAATTTCAAAGCCTAGTTGAAAACGTTGTTTGTCTATATCTTGAGCTATGAGGTACACCATGGTTGAGACAGAAAAAGAAACCATTAGGGGCAATCAAAATAACCTCTGTCTGCTAGGGAATAGGTGTTTACGAGTAATTTTAGTATTATTATGTCTAATTCAGCATATTATTGCTAAGATGCTGGGGATTTATGTACTATAGCAAAATTTCTTTAGTGTCTGATTTGCGTAAGGTTTTTTTAATAAATATGGAATGTATAGAATGCTAGATTTGAAGGCATTTAGCTCGATCATGTATAACATGAAATGTATGCACTTCTAAGCAATCTCAAACTAGAAGAAAATATCAAGTCAGTGATTCCCTAGCTGAAATCAATCCTTTATGTCAAAGGCCTTTGATGTTGCTTTGGTGATTTAAACACATTATGTTTGAGCAGTTATAGGGTATATTAGTTCATGAAACTTATAATATCCTTAAAAAATAGTCCACTATAAATTATCTTACACATAGCATATCAGCAAAATGTACAGTTGATTCTTCTTGCAACGTCCATAATATCTGTCGATTTAAATTGATCCCAATCATTGACCTGTTACTTTTCAATACAGTAGCAAATGCAATACAACTAGTTATATCCTTTCAATAAAAAAATGAATGGAAAAGATACAAAGAAATAATAAAAACTCATTGTGTAACAGGAAACACAAAAGGGATTTATTTTAAATATTCACCAACCATAACAAAATATTTGATGATAAATTTAAAATAATATTTTCATAAATTGTGAAACAAATAGGTCTAGTTTTTAACAGACAATCCAACGGAAACTTGTTTTTTTTTAAAGACAAGTCCGAAGGTGAAATTGTTTATTACAACGCGTAAGAGCCAGTTGTTCTGAAGAATATAAAATTCTAGTTTTGTAGTTCTGTGTTCGCGCGAATCTAATAACTAACGTCAAAATCGAACAAAGACATTCGTTTTTTGAAAACTTCCTTTTCTATACCTATATACATATCTTTGTAGTGAGAGTAAACACATTGAGTTAATAATGAAAAAAAGATTACTAACTGACAATCAGTTAAGTATATCTTCACACTTCAATTACATAGTTATTATAACAGACTAGTAAGTTTAACAGACATAATAAGATAAGGTAGTATAAGAAGACTTTTCGTTAAAGGATTCAAATCTAAACCGAAACTATAAGAAAAATCAAAAATGATTTCGTTTCGATCGTAAATTTTCGTTTGCTTACATCGACATTCTTTCATAGAACATGCTCTGAAATCTGCTCCACCGTTATTTGAGACAAAACCCTGTAGGTTCCTTTGTATATTATTTATTTATTTTTTACATAAATGTAGAATTTTATTGTAAAGTTTAACTCTTTGTTAATTGAACCTACAAAACTATATTTTTTGACCACAAGGTGCCATTGTGTAAATTTTAAGGCTTTTTCTTATATAATTGTATATATTTTTTCACTCGACTAACCTGATCACATTCTCCAAGATCTATAAATTCAAGTGTATCGTTTATTTGTAGCGCTTGAGCAAAGTATAGGCCTCCTTTAGAACCAATCGGGTTCCCAGTCATTTTTAGGATAACCAAATTTCTGTTATTCTAATAAATAACAAAAAAGCAACAACGTTTGTTACACTTTTAAAAAATGTATACATATATATCGTTACAATAACGATAAATAAAAAATGAGTGTTAACAAAGCTGACTTTCATAATTTTGGATTTGCCACAGTGGGTTCAAATCAGGAGCCAACAGTATAGGGTTATTTTAATAAAACACATGACCATTTTTTACAGTTTAGATAATAACAGTGAAATGAAAATCAACCAGGACGAAATAGGTATGTATTGCTCTGATTCCCAAAACAGTATAGTTAATTGACAGGAACTATCTTTGGGAAGCTTCTTAGTAGTAATTATAAAGAATCCTTTTACATCTTTAAATGTTTTTTTCTTAATTGGAAAACAAAAGAATAATTATTTTGTTGGGAAAAAAACGTGATCACCTCATATAAGATATCAAAATAGGTGAATACTTCTATTTCAAATCAGTTATATTATATTGTAAATTACCTTTAAAGAATTAGCAAGAAACTGTGCACCTTTCTCTGTGATGTCATTACACATTAGATTTAATTCTTCTAACAGATTATCTACCTTTTGAATAAAAATGTATTTCTGGACTTCATTATTTCAATGAACATATAATTGAATACGGAAATAAAACTAAGCTGATGAATAAAGGTACAATTTGTTTAGAAAAAAGGGTAAACTGATTAATATTTCAATTTAATATTATAATTCAAAATACTCAACTATTTGATCAGACTGATATGAAAACCTTGGACAATATTGGTTAATAATTTCGACTTTACAATTTCAATAAAAGTCGTATATATATATATATATATATATATATATATATATATATATATATATATATATGACAATACAAGCTGTGATCTCATTATAAGATCAGATTAAATATATATCATATGTTTTGAATGGTGTCCAGCAGTGAAATCTAATACACCCATTTAGTCCAATATTTGTGACTCATAAGTTACTAGTATTTGACCACAAATGTCTTAGAAATATTGCTCTCATCTGCTGGGATCACCGGGTAAGTAATGGTGGGGTTAGACACAGGGTATTATGGAATGATGGTAAGTCAGTTGATGAGGTTGTGAATCTTCATCGACTGAGATGGTTAGGCCACGTGTTACATATGCCTGAACACCGATTACCACGACGTGCAATGCTGACTAGTATTGGGGATGGTTGGAAGAGAGTTAGAGGCGGCCAAACCAAAAGGTGGCATCAGTGCTTGAAGTCATTAACTTTTAGTCTGAGCCATGTTGGTAGATGCAGACTACTTGGTTGGGGTCCGCGTGACTATCGTAACCAACGGTTGGAGACTCTGAGTGACATGGCCCAGAATCGATCACAATGGCGTAGGTGTATACAATAATTATCTTCCCTTAAACCATGAGATTAAAACTTCTTCACATCTTTCTATCAACTAATTCTTCCTTCTTGTACTATATCCATATATATAACCTTTCTTTTATATATTATTACCATTGAAGTGACTACTTCTATGAATTCGGTGTTCATCTTGTTGTGCTAATGAGGTTATGACAACTCGGAAGGATGTATATATGTGCCTGGTCCTACGTTGTAGCTGACTGGCTGACTGGGTCTCGTCAAATGCATGTACACCTCCATCATAGTGTTGATGTTGAGACAGAAGTTGAAACCCAGTGTATTGGAAAGCCAGGATGCTATTTATCAAGCTGCTGTTAAGATACGATGGCCGCAGACTTCTTCAATGGGTATAAACCTATTTATTATTTGTAACGGTTTGCACTTTTTCCTCTTTGTAGTTATTCACTATATAATGAACAATTCGTGATTATCAGCAACAAAAGAATTCATAAACAAATAATTATTGGTTGAAATACCTGTATTTAATAACAAACTTATAACTTACATTTAAAAATTCACATAATATCTCAACTCCTTCATCTTTAATAAAATTGTAGCGTAAATCCAACATTGTGATACACGGTTTAAGGGATAAAGCCATACACAATGGTGGTAGATCAACACTAGTCAATTGAATAGCATCCAAATGATGGTTATTGCCACAGAGTTTCAAATATATTGCGAATAATATGTCATCACTATAACGCAAGTAGAATTATTAAAAAAGGAATCTTATTCATTTTAAATAATCTTCCATAGCCAAACAAAAAAAGCATCCCTTGAAACCCCTCTGAGATTGCTGCCACTGAACGGTTTGAGCTTAGGACCAGTAACTCCACTTTCTAAAAAGACAACCCCATAAAAAATACGCCGACCAGAAAAAATTTAACCTTCCTTTGAGAGTTCAAATGTCTTCACGTAGAAGACTTATGACAGCTAATGATGAAAGCGAAAAACCTTCGGAACCCAAGGAGCCGATGCCCTTCTGACAATTAAAGAAACGACTAATAAAGGTACATGAAATATCCAAATGATGTGAGAGACTAAGAAGGTCACTCAAATAGCGGCGGAAAAGGGAAGGTACAACCTGCCTCAGTTTAAGAAAATAATTGGATGCAATTTGGACAACAAAGACTAACTTGATGAGAGCTGTTGTTGTATTCTGTTTGCGAGGCAGAAAGTGCCCCAACTCACATAATTAAGGAGCTGCACTGATCGTATCTGGTGCAGCATAAGACGGTCCTATAGGATGACAGCTTCACAGCTTCGTGGTCATTCAACCATCCTCCAAAACGAAGTATGAGAGAATCTAAATGAATGTCTATCAGGGTTAAACCCCCAACAACGATGGAAGTGTAAATTGCGGAAGATAAATTTTATGAGAGGCTACGGTTCGTCCTAGAGAATTGCCTAGGAAAAGATCAAACCATTGTGATGAGCGACCTAAATACCGAATTTGGGATAGATAACCCTAGGTATGAACGCACCATAGTGTGACATGGACTGAGAAAAAGAGATGTTAATTACTTGAGTCTGATAGATCTAAATGCTTTCAACAAAATTGTTACGGATGACAGGATTTTGAGTTACAAATGCATGAAAAAAGCTTCATAAGTTTTAACGGACCACACTAAGGGGAAGGAGATCGACTAAATATGCATATGTAAAAAGTCCAGAAGAAAAATCAAAGACACAAGAAAAAATAGAGCTGATGTAGTTCTACATTACAGCCTGTTGGTGCCCAAAGCACAGGCCGAATATTAAGGAGAAAGAAAAGAAGTGAAGAGGAGCATTAGAGCTAATGAGTACAAATACGTAGGACACCTGACAACTACAGAAATACAAGCTGCGAGAGCAAAAAATATGAGGCAGTTATGATTAGAGAAGATGTTTTACATTCTTTTCTTAAATATCTCGGCTAAAGAGCAAGTACCGACAGACTAAAGTGACAGTTACCTCACCAAGATACAGAAGAAAAGAGATTTGAGTGAGTGTGAAAACTATAGAGGCACTACACTTCTTTCAGTGCCAAGTAAATTTTTCAACGGAATATTACTTAACAAAATGAAAAATTTAGTAGATGCCCAAATTTGATATCAACAAGCTGGGGTTCATGAGGATAGATGATGTACCACCAAATCACCATATTACCGATTATTGTTGAACAACCAAATGAATGAAATATATTTTTGAATCTCAACTTCTTTGATTATTAGAAAGCATTTGTTATATGTTGTGAGAAAATTTAGCAGTTTTCAACACTATGGAGTACCTGAGCAGATCGTGACCATCATACCGAACTCATGAGAGTGGTCGCATTACAAGGTCGTACACGGAGACTGGTTCACAGGTGTATTACAAATGAAGACTATTGTCAGACTAGGTGGTCTACGTTTGACTGGATTATAAAGACCTCCACAGCTCACAGAAAGAATGAAACAAGGTGGATACCTTAGGTACAGCTGGATTATCTAGACCTTGTAGATGACCGACTCTGTTATCTCATAAACACCAACCAATGCAGACGAAGATACCCAGTATAGCAGCAGCTTTAACAGAAGTACGCCTCATCATTTACAAGGGTAAAAGCAACATTATGAAGCACAATGCAGTGAGCACCAACGAAATCAGACTTGGTGCCGAGGCCCTGGAAGAGGTTGAACTTTCCACGTTCCTGGGCAGCATCGCTGATAACCAAGGAGAATCTGGTGGAGATTTAAAGGCACAAATTCGAAAGGAAAGTGCATCTTTCCTACGACTAGAAAACATTTTGAACTTAAAAGAACTGTCACTCAAGGCCAAAGTGGAAACTTCCAACAATAACATCAAAACAGTCCTGCGGTGCGGAGCTGAAACCTAAAGAGCTACCATAACCATTGCCAAAAATGTTCAGGTATTTGAAAATAGATGACTTCATAAAACACTCCAGATCCATTGTCCAGATATTGTCAGCGATAATCTGGTCAAACAGAGAAATAGCCATCTGTTAGGTGAGGAGGAAATTAGGAAAAGGATATAGAGGTGAATAGGATATATTTTGCGGAAACCATCAAACCGCATCACAAGGCAAGTCTTAATCTGGAGTATTCAAGGCGAAATAAGAGGAGTCAGACCAAAGACAACGATACCCTGAGTAGCACTTCGTAACAAGTGAGAAGAGAAGGAGAAGAACGAGTTGTTTTTAGATCCCTGATTAGTGATCTACACAGTACAAAAAGTAACAAACCTAAATAGGTTGGTAAATAAAACAAATATGACGTCTTAAGAGGGCTAACAGGCCCAGGTAAGTAAGAAGATAAGTCAAACAAAAACAGAATGCTATATACCAAGAACTACCGTCTAGATCGGAATATAAAATATGAATGCTTATTCTGAATGGTAGAATATCATGTTATTCTCAGGTAAAAGCTTTATATTATTCACTGAGTACTTGAAGATAAAGATCCCATTTTACATTTCATAAGTCCAACTATTTCGAAATAAACCCAAAAACTCCACATTACTTAGTCTTCAATTGATTTGCTTGTCTCCATTTTCTAGCTATTTGTCCCTCTTCTCACTTCCATGTCAATAAACTACCTTAAGTATTTAACAAACGTTAATATGCTTCATATATCCTTCTTCAATAATTTTCTCATTGTGATAATGCTTGCAACGAGTTTAGGTACAAGACAAAGTGGGCTGGAAGTATGGGAGATAACAAGGAATACAGAAGTATGACTGATTAGAGTGATGAAAGTTTTTTTACCCAAACAGGAAGTTTTCAATACGGATGAAATAATTAAAATGAAGTCCAACTCCAAAACACACTTAGATAGTATTTAAAGATAAGAGAAAATCCTTTTATCGAATTCCCTAACGCCATTAAACTCCTCATTATTCGAATACAAAAGGGAAACTGTAATACTGATCGCTGATGATAAGTATCAGATGCAGCCACCAGATAAGACCGATTGGTTGTACCCGTAACATTTTCTGTGTTTAATAATGTGTTATCAATAAAAACTAACGAATTCATCTCAGGCCTCATTTTTTCTGTCTCTTATCGGTAGACAATGGTGCATAGTCTAAAAATAATTATTCATGCAATTTCCGAGTTTACGGTATAAAGCAGTAGAAACAAACAAGACTGTTAATCACAAAATAGTTGACAGATAAGCGTAGCAAGCTAACTTTTTATCTAATTCATATTCCATTCTCATGATTTTGCTTATAAAACTCGATGCTGGTGTTGGTTTGTTTTGTAAGCAATCCGCATAAGTTGATGCTAATTCTTTTAAATTCTCTAGATTTAATTCTGTCGATGCATCACTATTTCTTTTCATAATGAATGTTTATTTCAAAGTACTGATTGAATGACTTCAAATCTCAATAATGATGACTGTGATGATATGCTGTAAAAAATAAAGACAGTTTATGTAATCATTATAATCCTAAAACTATACTGTTTTAAAATGTAGTGCATCAAAAGGAAAGTAGTTTTACGACATACAGCTTCAAATTTTACAAAATATGTGATTTGAACATTGTATTTAAATATAATTGAAATTTCTTTATATTTCAGTCACAGTTTTACGTTGTAACACTTGTTCTACATCGCCTTTAACACTTTATTCACCAAAACATCATATAAGTTTAGAACAGTGTTTTTCACGACTATCCATGAAAACTTGGAATTCTTAACGATTTTTTGTTCAACTACTTCAACCTAGAGACCCAAGTTGAGCAAGTACATATAGCAAAAACATAGAAGAATGTGGAGCAGCCTTACAACAAAAGTAGAATAGGAATATGAAAATGAATAAGATTATTGTTATAAAAAGAAGATATAATTTGCAGAAGTCGATGAATCGAGAACAAATCTATATCCTTTATGATACAAATTATAATTTCTTCGTCCCTAATTTTTTGGGGCTCTGAATGGAGGCTAATGGAATGTGATAGAGATTAGAAAGTAATTTTATTTTTAAAGACTACACTATTATTTTATCCACCGCTAGTATAAGATAATCCAGAATAATATACAATTTTACATGACAATTAAGATACTTATGAGCACATAACTCTGTAAAAACGGATAAAGACCTACTCTTCCTATTTTCTGATGTAAATTTAACGGTGGTTTTAGTTAAAAACTGCGTGAGAAATCCGAATTACGTTTCTATGTCAACTGGGAGTACGCCAAACTTATAAACGTAAATCGTGACTCATGATTGAATTTTCGATCCCGGTAATAATGTCTTTACCTGAGAAAGACAGATTTAGAAGTTATTAGAATGGTAGATAAACAATTAAAACTCTAAAATAGCGTTTATAAAAGTAGTTGGTCTTCAAGTTGAAGGAAATTTGATAGAGATGGTAGTAAAGGTTTTTCATGTTATGCACTGTATGTGCAATAAAGTAAAAGTGAGAAAAAAGATGATCTGCAAGAAAAACCTTAATGAATCGCACTTAAGCAAATTCTTGAAGCTATTGAGCTATCGTGACATGAGGGATTGGCTAGATTCAATCTACCTTCGTGACGTATACTAATTATGTTGGCAAATGTTGGTATTATGTAACGCCAACCAGAAATGGAATGCCTGGGAGCAGAAGATTGAATTGAAGAAAACAGGAATATGAAAAGGAAGCAACTGTAACAACGAGAGAGTTGAAAGAATCATAACGCGTACAAAAGACAACTGAAGGAAGATGTTCAAATGATGTATTTGATGTACGGTTTTCGTATTTTATCAAAGCACTCTGTAACATTAAACAACAAATCAGCTAACCCCACCAAGTCTCCGTTCAATACATCTTGTAATGTAGAAGTTGTAAAATTTACATTTCCATGCTACACAGTTGTAGATGCTTATGTTCAAGACAGATGACCGAGGGTCTGGGCTAGTCAGCTTACCGTATTCTCTTGAGTCTTTCCAGTTTCTTTCACTGAATGAGTCAACTAGAGAGTTAACCACCCAGTGGGAGAACCTGTCAAAAGTATCTTGTTTGTTCTTGGCTTTTAAACTCTCCAGCTGCAACTAGTACACGTAATACCAAAACAACATACAATATTAAATCTGGCCATAAGCTGTGTTACAATCAGGCAGTCGTTCAGAAACATACTTAATGAAAAAGAGTGAATTTAGAAGCCCGATGTTTTATCAAAAACAATCGATGAACAAATCGTATTGGAATCAGATAGAAATGGCAATTCTAGCGAAAAAGATATGCATATATTGGTGTTATATTTGATCATATTCGTCTTTTTACTTATGGTGTTAGTTAACAAGACATGCAAACCGATTATTTACTTATACAACCAATAAAAAGAAAATCTATTGGAAAATAAGGGAAAAATAAGGGGGAAACGCGCCAAAATATCTTCTTTTTCGCCTGCCCGGGGGAGATAGTGCGGACGTTCCTCTTTAAGCAGCTCTGCGTTTCAAAGGTCACTCAGTTGTCTACTTTTCGCCTAAATATTACGCCGGAATGTCTACTATTCATCACATATATGACACATGTGAAGTCGAAAATTTTTGAGAAAGGCAAGAGACATAGAAAATACCCGTTAATGCATCTCTTTGTCGTTTCTTAGTACCAAGTTACGATATTATGTATTTGGCAGAGTTCAATAAGTATAGTAGAGATACTCAATTTCACTAGTCATGATTAAGACTTCGACAGTGACTTTCATACTTGTTGTGATTATCGTTGCTTTTGTGTATTTGCTGTATCAAAAGCATTCTCGGTCTACTTTAACTTAAATCAATCTAGTTAAGGTTTGAAATTTTATTGAAAACTTTGTCTCTTGGTTCCTTCTTTTGCATATACTCTGACGCTTGTGCTATTATTGTGATCATATTGTTTTTAAACCTAATCTGATTACAATGGTTGGTAGTTCATTCAAATGTGGACAGCCGAACTGTTTATTCCCCGTAGATGAAGGGATGCAGTGCGATGAATGCAAAAAATGGTACCACAAGATGTGTACCCGTCTCAGTCCAGCTGCATACAAAAGATGTTCTAAGCCTAACTCGCACTGGCTTTGTATGTTCTGCTGTACTAACAAGACGACATTAATTCAAGAGGCTATGAGCCTATTGGCTCTAGCCTGTAAAAAGAAAGATAGTGGGTGCGCTAGTAACGCAAGCACTGACAGTGAAGACTGTGTCAGTGTTGTAAGTGCTGTTACAAAACGTGCTGAACAACCTACTCTAATTAATGACGAAGTGAAACTTCCGTTACAACCAACGAGGAGTAAATCACCACATGGTATTGACATGAGTAATCATGTATCTTTAGTAGAAATTGAGGACCCGGATAAAACCGTCACCGTCCCCAATAGTCCCAATGCAGCTGTCCTGAATGACCAAAAATGGACCGCAGTAAAGAGGAAAAGGAAAGGAAAAAAAGCTAATGATAAAGCACACTTGGTTGACAAGCCATTGAGGAACTCACAGTCTGAGTCACTCAATGCATTATCGCACTCTGATAGAACGGCAGATCATCATCCTAGTGCGACTGAGAGGAATTTAATATCATCGAATATTATTGTGAGTAAATTGCCAGAGTCTAACGATCCAGATCCTAAGGTTAGACACACCCATGACTTAGAGAGGCTCGGAGAATATATCCGTAGCATATTACCAGATAACACTAAAGGTGTTCAGGTCAAAAAATTAATTAGAATAGGTAAAAGAGCCGATGACAGTGTTCTACCCCGACCGTGTAGACTCCTTAAGGTAATCTTAGGGTCGGAGAAACAACGCAATCTTCTGTTAAGTAACGCTCGAAGTCACGACAACTCTGACATTCGAATGCGACCGGATGTATCTCTTGAAGATAGAATAAAAAGGAAGACGGCACTAGCTGAACTAGAAACCCGTCGACAAAACGGTGAAGAAAATCTCCGATTGGTGGGTTTTCGAATAGTCAGGTCTTGGAAGCGAATGCTACCAAGGCCTGTGTGGATAGGTCGTTCCCCCTAGGAGTTTTATATGCCAATGCCCGTAGTCTAAAACATAAATTCTACGAGCTAGGAACACTGGTGGACAAATTAAGGCCACTCATTGTAGCTGTGACGGAAACTTGGTTAGTCCATGACTTCGATATCACCCCAGAATTATCCGGATATCATTGTTTAAGAAGTGATAGACATAGATGCAGGAAAGGAGGTGGCGTCCTTCTATACATAGCCAATAGTATAAATATCCGCTCCTCCGTTTGCGAATCCCATGATAGTGGAACTAGTGAAGCCATTAGCTGTGAACTCACTGTCGGATGTTGTACATTTGCACTCGGTGTCATCTATCGCAGCCCAATCTGCTTAGCTGATGACTTTATTTTAGAGCACATTCGGCTATGGAGTGCAAATAACAGATGCTTGATATTAGGAGACTTTAATGCACCTGACATTAGTTGGACTGAGATGACCACGAAATGCTCTATAAACTCATTTGATAGCAGGCTCTTGGAAACAGTAATGGAACATGCACTAGTACAACATGTATCCAAACCTACACGTTTTGGTGTAAACCAAGGTTCTTCTCTGTTGGACTTGGTAATTACTCATGAGACTGAGGATATTGCCAACCTAAATATTCTTCCCCCGTTAGTAAATAGCGATCACGCTGTTTTATCATTCACGTTTAGAGCTAGCGATATGATATACGATCAGATTAAGCCTCGCCCAAACATATGGAGAGCTAACATACCAGAAATTCAGGATTGTGCTACTAAGATAGATTGGTCAGTAGATACTAGCTCATCAGTTGATGAGGCGTGGTCTGTATTTAAAGGCAAGTTTAGTGCAGTCACGTCCCCGTTCATACCATACTTGGTGCCACGTAGACCGAACAATAGTCCACCGTGGATAAATAAAGAAGTTAAGAAACTCCTTAGGTGTAGAAAAAAACACTGGAACATGTTCATCTCTACTAGCTTAGAACAGTACAGATCTAGTTATCGTAAGATTAGAAATAATTGTAAAGCGTTAATTAGTAGAACTAGACGGTCATACGAAAAACAATTGGTTAGGGATTGCAAACATAGTCCAAAACGGTTATTCTCGTATATAAAGAGGCGAACTCAGAGAAGTGATGGAATACCATCACTTTTGATACAAGAAAATCCGTTAAGTTTGGCAAGAAATGATACCGAAAAAGCGGAAGCTTTTTCGGAATATTTCAGTAAAGTTTTTTCTTCCAATAATGAGGAACGATCACCTATTCATTGTGATTGTGGCGACTTGTTGATGGACCCTGTAGTTATTAAGAAAGAAACTGTTTTAAGCCTACTCCAGCATCTCAAACCTGATAAGTCTAGTGGTCCTGATGATATTCATCCTCGGATTATGAAAGCCCTCTCAGATGTTATTGCTGAACCCTTAGCGATGCTGTTCGATATGTCCCTACGGCAGTCCAGATTGCCCAGAGACTGGAAGGACGCAATAATCAGTCCGGTGTATAAGACTGGGGGTAGGGATTTAGTTAGTAACTATCGACCCGTCAGCTTAACTAGTGCAGTTGTAAAACTAATGGAAAAAATTATTCGGATGGCTGTTATAAACTACGTGGAAAGACATGATCTTTTGTCAAAGGAACAACATGGTTTTCGAAAAGGTCTATCATGTTTGACAAATCTTCTCATTGCAAGAGAAGATTGGGCTGAGGCAAAAGATCGCAATATTCCTGTAGATGTCATTTTCATAGATCTAAGTAAAGCCTTTGATAAGGTTTCCCATTCTGGTCTTAAATTGAAACTAGAAAGTTTTGGAATCCATTATGCAGTCATAGACTGGATAAGTGACTTTCTTCATGAAAGAAGACAAAGGGTAAGAGTAAATGGGGCTCTCTCATCGTGGGAACCAGTAAAAAGTGGCGTCCCCCAAGGCACGATTTTAGGTCCTCTTCTCTTTTTACTTTATATAAATGAATTACCAGCTATAGCTAAGTCATCCGTCCTACTATTCGCCGATGACATTAAGATTTGGAGACCCATATATAGTATGTCAGACAGAATAGTTTTACAGGAAGATCTTAACTCACTAGTTGCATGGATGAATGGGTGGTCACTAGAAGTAAACCCTAATAAAAGTGTTGTGATGCAATTAAATAACTATGATGATTCGTATCACTACACATTATGTGGACTAGTGTTGCCCAAAGTAAGAAACTATAAAGATTTAGGAGTCATACTAAGTAATGATCTCAAAACAACCAGTCACTGTAAGGCTGCTGCTGCAAAAGGCTATAGGGCATTATGGTCTATTCGTAGATCTTTCCGGTATCTGGATGGGGAAATGTTTAGATTATTATACCCAACTTTCGTACGGCCACATTTGGAATATGGGATTCAAGCAGCGAGTCCTTGTTTCAAATATGAGGCGGATATGTTGGAACGAGTCCAACGCCGCGGGACAAAAATGGTAAAAGGCTTATCTAGCCTATCTTATGAAGACAGACTGAGACACCTCAACTTATTTCCGTTATCTTACCGGCGAATACGGGGTGATCTAATATTGGCATATCGAATCCTGAACGATGACCTTGGTACTAACATGTCCTATCTTTTCCTCCCGTCTAGGGCTGAGCATTTGAGAGGACATTCAAAGAAAGTCCAAAAACCGAGATCAAATCGTCTACGTCTGGAGTTTCGTTTCTCGCACCGAGTAGTGAATTACTGGAATTCTCTACCAGAACACGTAATATCAGCACCTTCTGTTGATATATTCAAGACGAGATTGGACCTCCACAGTGTAACAAACTGCAAGGATTAAAATAGGTCACTAGACCTTCTATCCTTATTACTGAAGACTGAAGACTACTAAACAATATATCTATATATCTTCAATTTATCCAAACTCTGTCTCCCAAAAATAGAAGAAATGGGTGCAAAGTGATGAAGTGAAATCTTACGTATGAATGAATGTTGGTCAAGAAACAAACTAACAGTAGAAATCATGAACTGACCAATTTTAAAAATTCGCGTTTTCTCGTCATGACGACGCTGCAAAAGTAAAATCAAAAGATCACTCATCCTTTACATGAAAATAATATAAAGTTTAAAGATTTTCAATTTTCTTCTCGTTGTTTTTTCAATGTAAAACCTTGACAGGATTTTGAAATTACGCGTTACTGCGTAAACAAATTGTCAAAATATTTCAAAACACCAAAGATTTGGATGAAAAAAATTGGATTTGTCTGAAAGGTCTAATATATTGATATTTTAAATCTTGAAAAGACGCCACTGCCCAAGTTTAATCAATTTGGGTGAAAGACTCGATTTAATGACATTTAAATAATTGTGAGTTTGGTAAATCAGGTATTTGTTGTGTATAGGAATTTTCATTTTAAATTCAGTTTTTGTGATCTATTGGGATTTGATTTGGAAAATTTATTTCGATAACTGTCTCTTAAACCTATATCTAGACAAGTTTTACACCTTTTTGATTATCTAAAAGATTTGGTCCTAATCTCTGTTACGTGATTACTTAAACCGTGCTTTCAGACGTTGTTACTGAATCGTTTTCTACTAATAGCATATCATTATTCTCAGTTGTTTGGCTCTTTACGTCATTGGAATCACAAGGTCTAATCTTTATTAACTACAGGGATATAATATTTCAACTCTAGGCTTATGAGTTCTTTGTTTTACAACCAGTATGAACACATTATATGGGGTTGTTTAATTTTTCATGCCCTAGAATTCTGCAGTTTAATCTATTGGGATTAAAACAATTATCTACAATTCAACAACAGTCATAAGTAAATTGCATCTGTAAACATACTTTCGAGGTTCTACTCTTCATAAGGTTATGCAAATTCTTGACTGTTGGTTGAAAAATGTGGATCAGAGTTCAGCGATAGGAGCTGGAGAATATGAGATTCACAAGGCTATTAAATTCAGACAAAATTAAGAGGAAATAAGATTAAAAATAATAGTCTGCAGCGAGTTCATTTAAAAATGAATATTTATTCTAACCACTCTGTTTACTCAACATGATGTGAGCATTTTGTGACTATTTATGACTTGGCTTCCTTTTGGAAATATTTACCAACAGAGATGTGACCACTCCGAATGATCATGCAGAAACATGGAACCTGAATTGCATAGTATGACGTTCCATCTATTCCTGCCTTCTTTGTTCAAGTCATGTGTTATCTGTTTTCTGAAGTGTATCCATTAATACTCATGGTCGTTTTATTTCTGGGAAGGTAGTTTAAACTAGTCAAAGTGTTATAAACCAGTCACTCTTCTATGACAAGTATAACAGGTCAGTTGAAATGTGTTAATTTTTACAGTGTTTTACAGTGGAGACTCTTTTTTGCCATGAAAGGGTTCACCGACGAGATCGATGCAACCCGTTTGGGTTAAGAGATTCCATTCGTTGACCACTGGATTAGAAAATTGAAGCCCCACCTTAGTTCAATCTAGTCGCAATATTTGAATCCTTTTGTGGCCGCCTTGATGATGATTGATTTTAGAGGAGCGATAACAAATGATTTACTGAGGTCTAAATCGACATAAAGTCACCTCATGTTTTACAATTAGAGAAAAGAGCAAAGATGTGGGAGTTTTAAGGTCACCTTTCTGATGCCCACTCGATAGAAATAACTTGGAATCGTAAATATTTGAAGGTTTTCCCTTGTACTTGAAGGTAGGTATGGAACTTCGGATTGTACTTCCCTTCAGTCGGTCTTTCAGGTGATAAGAAACACCACGGATTATTGCTATGTTTAATAAAAGTTTAAAATTTTCTTAGCTTCAAGTTATTATCACTATCAATTGTCTTCTCTATAGCTTAAATGTTTATGTAATCTAATTTTATCCATACTAGCTAAAACAAGCAGATTGAGTTTCATGAAAGATTAGTTGTGTGTAACGAAAGCAAAAATAAACAAGAAGCCACTTGCCAAAGCCGCTAGAGCAAATTTACTGCTCATTTAATGTGAAATTTCTTGTAAAAGTTGATGATAATTTTTATCATTCTAAAGATTGTTGAATCCATTTACGAAATCCATAAATAATACATGAACAAGTACACCTTATACTTTGACGGTGTCACTAAAGTTTATACACTTAGACCACTGAAGGTTGCTGAATCTCACTTACTACTTAGTTTATATTTTGTATCTGGCAATTACATTGTTGTTGGTTCTAATCATTGCACTTCTTGAAACTCAATCAACACACTGAAGTCTTAAGCTACATGTTGGAAATGGTTCTTTCAGTCAGAGAGCGAATATACCACTCAGTAGTTTGGTTTACATAGTTGCTCAACAAGTATTTTAACTAAGCTGCCAGTGCTTCTGTAGGGCTTTAAAAAAGCTCTCAAAAATTGATGAGAAGTTGAGTCGTGTTCAGGAGGATAAATTTTGAAGAAAATAGCTATTTTCTAATGGATTAATAGTGACAATGAGAGCGGGTAACACTATAAGAATAATCTAAGGTCGGGATGGTTGTTGACCAATTCTAAACTATGAAAGTGCGCAATCTCGTGCGTGTTTAGACAGTCGATTCACTGTCTTAATGATTGAATATTATTTAAATATGAAAAAAACTATTTATTCCTATGCTTGCAGTGGAACATGAGATATCATTGCACTGAAAACTTCCACTTTTGGGGTCTTTGTGTGATGCTTTGAAAAATGTAAATAAAGTTGGCGAACAGTAGCATTATTTTTATAGTTTTTGCAGTAACTTTAGTATCACTGCCCACTTCCTAATGATCTATTCCATTTGTTTTTAAACCCAAATTATATATGTTGTTCAATATTATTGATACATTTAATTCAGCTTCTCTGCTCTGTCCTCTATTTTTTCCTTTTTGTACTGATGTGAAGCACCATCTTGTTCCTGTCTATTTCTTAAAGGTTTAATGTTATTGATGACCGGATTGAATTTCTTGTTTTAATCAAGTTCGTGACCACTTAATATATTTATTTGGGTAAATTTTCACACAAATTCACAACCTACTCATTTTTAATCGTGATTTGTTCCCTGTCTTATATATAGAGAGTTAGCTAAATAGGGTTGTGTTTTTTCTTAATTTTACATTCATCTCCAATCCGATTTGGTTTCGAAACGTTAAAAATACACCTGCAGATTCCAGATATAAGCTATTCTTATTTTTGTGGTCATAATTTTCCACTAAAATGGTTTCGTTAGAATTGAGTACTGTTTTAAAATATCTTTAATCTTAAGCAACATCATCTGAAGAACTAATGAAGCCAAAAATTCTGGACTACTCTTTTATCCGTATTTGTGTTTATGATCATCAGTTTACTCAGAAGTGTTACAAACCCAATGGATTGATTTCAATATGGACTTACCAAAGTTTTTATTGAGAAGCTCTATGGTGGGTTTCAGATTCTCGTTGTTTGTATTGTTAGAGGTTTCTCTTCTGGTCGATGATTTCCCTTCCACCTGTAGATAAAGCAATTATTGAGTAAACTTAAGTCGCCCTATATTCCACTGCAACTGTACAACAATCGATAGATTTGAACAACTAGGAAGTAAGTTTATAACATATTCACTAATACCAACTGTGATGTATTTTTGGGTGCCGGAGTTGCTTCTGCTGATATTCTCATCAATTTCATTCTCACTTAGCATTTTATTCATTTGCGATATTATGAACGTGGTTTGAACAAACGTCATTCATCACAACGGGACTGTGTAGGTTGTAGACTATCCGTCTCTTTCTGTATGTGTGTTAGTTTTGAAGTTGCGTTGCTTGCCGCTGGGCTGGAACCATCACCGTCTTCATGGTGGACCTTCTGAACTCCGAAACACTTTAACCTCCAAATTGGATAATAGTGGTGTCTTACTTGGAATAAGCTAGTCGTTGATATTCTGGGGTTTTGGTAGATGCAGTAAGTTAAACCAGAGCTCGTGTTTAAAGACGCTATCAACAGCAAGTGAGTTTATAAAGAATCTTGACCGACTTGTATCGCGTTCTAGTTCATTTCCATCGATTTCCATAGTCATCATCCTTCGGCATTGTTATATTTACGATTTGGCTGGGGTTAATTTAGGGTCTTTTAATCACCGACTAATAAGAAATCACCGAAATTAAATGGACTCATTTGCACCATGTTCTTAAAAGTTTATTCCAATCATATTGTGCAAGTTACATAATATATAATCTTACAAACTACAGTAGAGCAGGAATTGCAAGCATTAAGAAATGAAGTGAATTTGTCTTATCGCGTTCTCAAAAATCTAGGGGACTAATATAAATTAGCTAACGAACACCTAATGAGGAAGAGATTGATGTGTTCGTTCTCTGGTTTCTAACAGTATTCTTCAAAAATTACCACTCATTTGGAATTTTTATACTTATTTACCAACAAAATAACCTTTTGACATATGCATTTTACTAGGGAATTCGATGTTTCGTACAACAAGGTAATTCGTAAAAGCCTTTGTGGTTTTCATCATTCAGAGAACAGTCGGAGATAAGAGTCAACTAAATTTTTTATCTTAATGCGTGGCTCTTCATCAGCGTATATTTAAACAATCTTGCGTGAAATGGTAACACATCAAGCTTCTGTGTCCGAATCAAACTGTCCACATTTTTAAAACTAACCAAATCATTTCCTTATGCTTATGATCTTTATCATTAAGATGTCATGATATCAGACTAAAATTCAAAATTTCAAGTCAAATTCATCAAATACCCTATTATAATGTCTTTTATTCTACTACTAGCCACTGATAAAAGGCTATTCTTAATTCACCTAGAAATAATACTCACATATAACCAAATTTTTTTCTAACTGTAGATGGCAACTCCTAGTTTGAGGAAGGGTACATCTAATTCAGACCTGTTAAACCGCACAGTTACCACAAATTCTAATCCAGTTAGAGCATTTTATGAATTACCTGAGGGCAAATCAACATCTGCTCAAATAGTCAAAGAATCAAGAGATTGGCTTCGTTCTGTTTCAACATGTAGGCCATTTACACCTAAAGATAAAACGAGATCACTGTTGAACACACTACAAACAAGAACTGGTTACAGACCACCAAGCGCTTTCAAGGTTACTGCAAAATCTTTTGACCCTTATGAAACAACAAGCAAATCAAATATCCAATTGGAACCAATTCATACAAAAGTAGGTAGATCCCCTTTGTTATTATTATTATTTTAAAAAGTACAACAAAACTTCTCACAGTTCAACCACTTTCTAGTAGATTCTCGGACCTCATTTACTCAAAAGTCCATATTACAATGTTGATACTCAGGAAACAAATGGCGTCTGAATACAATTTTATTTGATTTTAGAATTCATATAACAATTCATTGTCAGACTGAATTTGAGGCACATAAATTAAGTAATGGTATTACAAGTAGTATATGATATATGTGATTGTGGATTTTGATCAGTTGAGGTAATTGGGAAATGTATTTTACGTATTACCAACCACCAGCCACCACGATAGGTCATGTCAGTGTAATAACAAACTTGAAGAAATCGATGAGCCTCTACACTAAAGCGTAGCATCATTCCATAAATCAATTGACTGTTGGTCCGAGACAATTTGTGAGATACAAACTACCTGGTCAGAGCCTTCGCTATACAACCAGTGCTTGGAGACTTTGGGTTATATGGTTCATAGTCGATTATAAGACACAGATGAATTCACTCTTTACCTTATTCTAGATCTTTAGTTTCAGCATTTCTACATAGATGCCTTTTTATTCTGACTTTTTGTACAATTTCGCCGATGTTTAGCCTTTATCGTTATCATACCTACTATATCATTTCGATTTTTTTTTCACTATTCATCTTGTTAACTTCATCTTATCGTGCAACTGCGATATGGAGAGTGTAGCTTTCACACATTCATGCCAGACTCTAAGTTGATTGTGACCGATTAACTGCCTGACTAGAACACACTTGGGTTGCTAAAAATGAACAAGGTCTTGAAGATATTGCTTTAAAATTAAAACAAACTACCTAACTACGTAAAAAGCAATTATCATTTCATATAAATGCCCTAACAGACCACTATTCATGGGTGTTTCAACAATTAATCCAATTTATAATCACGATTCAAACTGAATCCAGACGTCAACTTATTGTACAGTGTATTACTAACTCATATTCTCGTTGAGAAATATTAGAATGTGTTATTTGTTATTTTTTAGACATAATTGGGTAATGAAATATATTGCTGAACTATCATTTAAATGGTGAGACTATGGACGTTCTTTAAGCAACGCTAAAGTGACTTTGAAGATGTCCACCCACTAACTAGGACTAAATGGGGGTTATTAAGCAATGTGAAGAATTAGAATTATGATTTACAGTTTATGGTTAGGGTCATGATCTAGATTTAGGGTTTTTGTCACAAACTGACATAAGCTAAAATGCCGAAGCGCTATTTAGCCAAATGGATGAATGAATTTCGTGCCAAAACCCAATACTGGTTATCTTTTATCTGATTGATTCGTCCATAAATTATAGTTTTGCCATCATCCAGCTACAGTTTAAAAAATAAAAGATCTGGATCTCCTCATCATAGTCACGAAAAATTCAGGGTTGTTCGTGGGTAGTTCATCTCTCTGAAGTTGACACCATTACAAGGATTTCTAATTTTAAATAATAATTATAGGTAAACTATGAATCTAGCAAGCTTTGTGAAAAGCGCTTTTAGGCACTAATTGAGCTGTCTAAATGGTTTAATTTGTTTAATCTGGTTGGCGTTTTTTAGCAGCCCATGCTCCTCCGCGAGGGGTAACAGGAGTGAGTAAGTAATTGAGTTGTCGTTTCTTATTTCTATTTCGATAATTGACCGAAATATATTCCTCGAAGTTATGTCTGGAAGGACAGTTACATTAACTTTTTAAACCAGAAAAAGGCGATTCAATCCAACTTGTTTCGCTTCTTGATTTCAAACACAGAAAGAAACCAATTCGTATCAATGTCTGACATACTTTTGCCATCGTTATTCACACTAGTACAAAACGCATGGATAGAAGTTACTCATGAATATTTAAAGAAGCACAATATTTCGACTGAAGAGTAAGACGAACCAATATTCCTTTCCTTAAACTAAACTTCTCTGGCTGTTTTCGAAAACAGGTATCTTAATGTAATTATTTCAAGTATAATTTAAAGAAAACTAAGAAATAACTAGCGTTTTAATTCTCTAAAAAATATTTCTTTCGTAATATCGTGTCTTTGAATAAATTATTCATCTTCTAAAGTTTAGACCGCATGATTTTAATACGCTAGTCAGTGTATTTTTCCGCTGTTAATTTCCAGGATTTCATGTTATCAGTCTCTCTTTCAGCATATCCCCATTGGAAGAACGTTTTTAACATTGTCTTAGATCACCAGCTTGCTAAATTTTGGCGTTTTAAACAACAGAATAGTTCAGAGTGAGCTTTTGATCCTGTTCAGGACTCATCATTGCATACGTTCAAGCTATTACTCATACTTAGTACTTATTGCTTCAAACCTCAACGGTTTATCCACTAATTTATTAAATGCAGATGATCACTAACTTGTTCAACGGGTATCATACTCATTATTAATAGTAATAAGGGATTGTGTTTTTCCTTTGTATCGTATAAGTATGTTATGCAGCATAGCTTAGATTATCTAACTCAGAGTGCGTTGAACTACCTTCATATATAAGAAGGGTATCTTGTATATACTTATTAGTAATTTTAGCAATGTCTTCCTGAAACTGATTATGTACTACTGAGTTTGAACACTTTATTTAACCTAAACATCTATTCATTTTATAACTTATAGGAAAAAAATGTTCAGAAGCAATCAAAGCTTGGTAAAATTGAAATGAAACTTGTCGTAAAACGAAAATCTAAAAATCTCGATGACCGAATTCGCGTTCGTCACTCCGGTATGTGATTTACGCTGTTTAAATTATTTAAGTGTTTTTCCATCTTGTTGTAATTTGAAAAATGTTGGTATCTTTATCTGTTATAACCAAAAATATACTGATACCGCTTTTTGCAATGAAGAAGGTAAAACTGGAGATGAAGGCTTTATTGTGCAAGAATAATAAATGCCCAACTGGTCCAACCCTTTATCAACAACTATATCAACATATACTGAGTCGTATCTCATTTACTTTTCTGAACAATAGTCAAACTTGAATACACTGAACTTGATAAAAATTAATCAATAACTTAGTGCATGTATAGAATTTACAACATCGACATAGTGAAGTGCTTTTAATAGGAAATACAGTTAAATTGATGAGTTATATACTTAATTCCTAACTTATTCTCGAGTGTTCATGTTTGACTGACCAAAATATTAGACTGAATTTTTTCCCAACAACCAAGCCCTTTTTTTCTATGCTATAATTTTCGGGTTTGGGATTTTGCCTTATCACTAAACCATCGACATTACAAGTCTGAATAAATTAGCCAGTCAGTCAGTCACAACGTAGAACTTCGTACGTACGTACATCAGTTCGAGTTGTCATACCACATTAGCACAGAGATGCAGTTGTTGATTCAAATCCCATAGTGGTAGATATAGTAAAAGTATACTCAGTAATCTGAAAGATTAGGGTTTGAAGATGTTATTCAAGGAGTATAATACAGTGAAATAAATTTAGAAAGATAAAATAGAGGGACATGGTGAATTCAGAAGATTAGAATTTGGGAGAACACAAAGAGTAGATGCACCTTCGCCATTGCAAACGATTTCGAGCCATGTCATTCAAGGTCTCTAACCATCGGTTGCTATCATCTCGCGGATCCCAATCAGGTAGTCTACACCTACCAACATGTCTCAGTCCAATTGTCAGTGACTTCATGGATTTGTGCCACGTTTCGGTCTGGCCGGCACTAGCTTTCTTCCAACCTACTCCTACACCATAAAGCATTGCAGGTCGGGGCAGTCAGTGGTTGGGCATACGTAACATATGTCCCATCCACCTCAACGGATGAAGTTTCACTACTTCATCAATCGATTTGCCATCCTTACCTAGTACCCGTTTCATAACAACTGCATTACTTAGTCGGTGGTCGCAGGATATACGAGCAATGCTTCGAAGACACCTATGATCGAATACTAGCAGCCTACGAATATCCTCTACTATTACCAACCATGTTTCACTGCCATAAAGTAGAACGGAACGAACTGCTGCACAGTAAACCCGTTCTTTGGTTGCTAGACGGACATCTCGCTTACGCCATAAATGACGCAAGTTGGCGAAGGCTAGACGAGCCTTCTGTATCCGTGCTGAGATTTCGTCACACACCAGACCACAAGGGCTGATGAGATTCCCAAGATAAGTGAAGCGGTCAACACGCTCAACTACTTCACTCCCTATCATTAGTTCAGGTGCCGATGCAACCCGATCCTGAAGTAACATTTTGCACTTCGAGGGAGAGAATCGCATCCCGAACATGTCTGCATTGTTGCTTATAGTGGTCAGAATGCATTTTGTCAGCGTTTTCACCAAATAGAACTATGTCATCAGCGTATTCTAAGTCAACAAGTGAGCCTCCCGGTAAAAGTTCAACTCCTGGAGATTTAGATGATGGAAGTGTTATCTCTAAAAGTATGTCAACGACAAAGTTAAACAAGAATGGCGATAGTGGACAGTCCTGACGAACACCACTTGAGATAATCAATTCTGATGACAGTTCGCCATAAGCTCTAACTCGACCAGTTGTGTTCGAGTAGAGAGCCTTTATGAGGTTAATGTACTTCTTTGGTACTCCTTTCAGTGACTAACACTGCCATAGAACCTCACAATCAACGGAGTCAAATGCCGCCTTAAGTTCAAGAAATACTACTATTGTGGGGCGTCTGGATGTGCGTCTATGTTCTAGAACCTGACGCAGAGTGAATATCTGGTCTATGCAACCACGTCCAGGTCGGAAACCAGCCTGGTTTTCTCTAATCTGCTCTTCACGAGCTTTGGTTAGGCGTCCAAGTATTATTGAAGCTAATATTTTAGACACTATATTCATCAAACGGATCCCTCTGTGATTGTCACAAGAGAACTTTTGCCCTTTTTTATAGACTGGCACAATCAGTGATTGGGACCAGTCAGATGGAATTACGTCCAGTTCCCAGATTCTACCTAAGACCTCAGTCAATCTCGTTGCTAGTACTGGACCGCCATCCTTAAAAATCTCAGGGGTAAGCCAGTCAGGGCCTGCTGCTCTCCCTCGCTTCAGATTTCCTATAGCTTTTTCAACCTCGTAAGGAGTTGGAGGATTTACATTAACTTGCCATTCAGGTCGACTGGGGATCGTGGGAAACCGAAGTGTGGCTAAAGGCCAGTTGAACTGATCCCCAAAGTGTTCTGCCCATCGATCCAGTCTCCCAGATTGAGAATGAATAATATGTCCATCTTTTTCCGAGATAGTTTCACTGACATTTGGGTTCATAATACTGGTTTCTTTAACACGTCTGAACAGTTGTCTGATGTTGCCTATTGCCACTGCCTTTCCCATCTCTCTTGCTTTCGAAAGCAACCACTGTTCGTGATCATTGCGTAGGCTTCTTATTAACCTGCGCTTAAGCTGACTCCGCTCTTCGTTATGTTCAGAGCCAGATGAGATGAGTTTACGAGCATCTATCAGTGTGGTAGATGCTACTGAGATCCAGTGTTTCTCCCTAACCTTATGGTTTACCGTATTAACAGATATCACTGCTGTTTCCACAGCTTTTTGGATGTTATTCCACGCTGCCTCAGGGTGGACACTACTTACATGGCTGCCTAACATGGTGAGGTCAAATGAATGATGTTACTCGGATCTTGTATGCGCGTTTCAGAGACGCAGCGCACATTGATGGTGCGAGATTCTAAATTTCTATCTAAGGAAGCCTATTGTCCTATTTGACACAATGTTTGGACGTTAAAAGTTCCTACATGTAGTTTAGAGCGTAGTTTCAGGAGACCAGGAATAACGTTCCGTGTACTCGAATCGTTCGCCCTAGTGGTGTGAGGTGATTAAAGGACGTGAGAAGGGTTAGTCGAGGAGATAAGAGAGTTATTGTAAGGCGTAGGAAGGATTTGAATATGACCAACTTGATTTCGTGTGTTGTTACGTGTTTGACGGCTGGTATAATTTCCCGGCTGCCCACACCGTGGAAGGGTATTTCTTGAGGGACGTGAAAATGAAGTTGGATTAATGTTGGTCTTAACGACCTGGGAGCTTAACCGCAGAGTCCAAGGGACAACTGCTTGAGGCCGGTCACGTACAGACTTTTTGTGGGGGATTCTAGACGTGTTAGCTCCGTTCTTCAAAGGACCTTACCTCTAGAGACGGAAATCCGTGGGATAAGCCGAGGTGTGCATTCTCAGGGTCGACTTTTCCTAACCTCTTCCTTATTTGTGGGAAGGCAGCATCGCTGCAGACGCTGGTTGTCTGAAAGAAACACCTTACTGCCGTCACACCTCTGTACAGTCGGCAGTACGACTTCGCCTTCGGACCCTGGGTTTGCTGCTTTTAATCTTACCACTCTTCAACCGACCTGTCTGGCATGGTAGGACCTGCACCAAAATCAACGCTAGTATTCTAATTCTCTCCAAAGCGAAAACAAGCTTGGATTCGTTTTTAGATTAGGTACATTTAATGGTAGGATGTAAAAATTATTCATGTTAATAAAGTCATCTTATTGCTTCACGGTTTTAAGCTGTGATATGAACCGAAAATAGTTTTAAAATCCCCCATGATACTGAATATCAACAAATCGTTGGCAACAAACTGTCTTAAATGGTTGGATAAATAAATTCTGAATTAACGCATAACCATGGTCACTTTTGATCACTGAATTGTGATACGGTAAAGAATGTTATTTAAATTTAAAAAGTTTCTATTAAATTGTCGCTGACACTATTCAATTTTAAGCATCAATATTTTTTCTCACTTTATATAGATAAGTATCTAAGGAATATTTATAAGATGGGAAATAATTAATAACAAAATCACCTTTTAAAGGTAAACTGTTGAAAAATGTACCTTTTTATATTTGTAGACTATTGTCACTATCATCAATTTAGATTCTACTGAAAAAAGTACGTGTGAATAAATTCTATTGAAACTTTGTTCACGTTACCTAAATACACCCTTCTGAAGGGTCCCATACTAGAACGAAACAACAATGGAGAACTTCCTAGTCATCAATAGTTATCTAACTAAGATCAGACCGTTATGTAAAATGTGGAGAAAGGGTTTAGAATATTTTATACTCTTATGTTTGGATTATTAAGTGTTTAGAATTTCTCACACGTTTTCGATACATATTTTTATTGGTCTCAGTATGCCAAAAGCATATCACGTGTTATGATACATGGGTTCGAACTGATCCAAGCCTATCATAGTGTAATCAGGTAAAGTTTCCCATTAATTACTTTCAACCATTTACCATCAAAGTAAACTACTATATCGAATCACTTAGACTAGTATCCACACTGCAATTTTATAGACTGGCGCTTTGGAAAAAAAATATGACATTGCATATTATTTGCTTCTTGATTACCGTGAAGAGGAAACCAGTTAGTTCATGAATAGATCAGTAATAATAGCACATTGTGTTGCTAAATAAAATGAATTCGAATTCCAAGCAAACATAGACTTCATTAAGATCTTAGATCGGTCATCAGGATCCAGGATCCACCTCGGGGAGATTTCAACACTATCTTACTTAAATGAAGATTATGCGGGACACATAGTCACTGCCCTTATCTGTTTAATACTAAATATTTAAATATAAGAAATTTTTCTGTAGTTAGAATAGTTGATTGAATACTACCGAATAAAACATAAAATACAAAACTCAACTGGATGGAAACTGGTAATCCAGTCAATCAATTACAAAATTAATAAATAGATATGTATAACTCTCCTTATCATACTATAGCTAAATGGTTGGTAACTTTATTGAAACCTCTCCACGAAAAGCTGGTAAAACATAGTGTTAAGGATGTATTTCAATTTGTTGATAAAGTAAAAAATGTCCATACTTTGGGACTAAAGATGATGTCTTTGGATGTAACATTACTATTCACGAATGTCCCACTTCTAGAGACCGTAGAATATATAGGGGAACAACTGATTGAAAATAAAATTGAAACTACAGTTCCGATTAATGTCTTGAAAGAGTTATTACTGAAATGCACCATGAATGTAAATTTCAAATTCAACGGTGAAATATTTAGACAAACAGATGGTGTGGCAATGGGTTCACCTCTGGGCCCTATACTAGCTGATATATTTCTAGCTAAACTAGAGAACGGTTATCTGAAAAAGATTATTCAAGAATTCAAATTTTACTGCAGATATATGGATGACACATTCATCCTGTGTAAAGATAATATTTCACAACAAGATGTGCTTAGGCAGTTTAACGAAGTGCATCCAGCCATCCAGTTTACATCGGAGGAAGAGAATGATGGCCGATTAGCCTTTTTGGACGTCCTCTTAACTAAGAGATCAGATGGATCGTTAAGAAGAAATATGAACAGAAAAAGTACTTGGACTGGACAGTATACACACTTCCTTAGCTTTGTACCTCTACAGTACAAACGAAACCTAATCAAAACCCTTAGCTATCGAATACGCTATATATGTTCGGCGGATGTAGTTGACAATGAGCTAAACACATTGCATAATGCTCTGAGGGAGAACGGGTATCCCAGAAAGTTTATAATTAAATATATGATCTTTAAAGTGAAAATAGGCGAATTCCAAACGGTCAAGAAAAAGTCCTTGTTCATGCGCCTACAATTCAGGGGGCATGCCGCTAGCGAAATACTTGCTCAGAGATTACGCAGATCTATCCAAAAATCTTTCAACGCAGGTGAACTACGTTTGGTGTTTTCTACGCGTCCAATGGTGACACCGAGGCTTAAAGATGAAGTTCCTAGAATGACCACTTCATTTTGTATTTATCAGTTCGACTGCTCCTGTGGAGCAAGTTATATTGGTCGAAGTTCTAGGAATTTACATTTTCGTGCTCGTGAACACCTCCCAGCGTGGCTAAGCAAAGGTCTGATGAGGAAAGTAAACAGCTCGATTTTGGCCCATTTAGTACAAACTGGTCATAGTGCCAGTATAAACCAATCTTTTTCAATTATTTATAGGGTCAGTAACTTTTTGCCTAAGCTTGTCAGGCTTAAAGTCCTTCAAACGGCGGAGGCAGTAGCCATCGGAATGAAGAAACCTGAGCTATGTGTACAGAAGAATTATCTCCAACCCCTACTTCTCCCTTGGCCAACCACAAGGCCAATTAATGAACAATCATCTTAGCTATTGTATGACCTAATTTGACTATGTACTTACGACCTTTCGTAGTCAAATGTAATTGTCTCTCTTATCTTTATTCACAAATCTTTGTATTTTATTATTATTATTATTATTATTATTATTATTGGTTAAATATCATTATTAATCCCCCCCAAACATGATTCATTCACATCGCATTGATCCCTCCTCATTACGTCTCACTAATTTTTCACACATTTAGTCTTCCACTTGGTCGAATTGTAATTGCACTATCATATCTCTCTCACCCTATCTGACTCATATTTATTCTGATCACAGATCTTAAATTTTCACTTTACATATATACAGATTCAAGTGAACATTCTATATGAGTCATATCAACATTAACAATTTTGAACGAATATTATTAGTCTTTTAATATGATTGGGATCTTTAAACGATTAACAATTTTATTCTATTTGATTTGACATTCCTAAATTTACATGCTTTAAACGATGTACTTTGCCTTTAACCTGGCCATTTTTTCGGATTATTAATTTGGATATATAATTTTAGAACCTGAAGAGAATTTATCGAAAAGAATATTCTTCGTTCAAATATTAGTCTTTTAATATGATTGGGATCTTTAAACGAAAAAAATAATGTACTAGTGATAAGTAAAGCTCAAAGTGAACCTAGTTTGACTTTTAAGAAAAAAATATTTACCCTTATATACCAGGTAGATGGAATGAAATGGATTAATAAATAAAAAAAGGAACTGGATCATTCTGAATAACTTAAAAAAGTGCTATCAATAAAGATAGAAATATAGAAATTTCCTTCTGGTTCAATAGAGGAAAACACATTTTTAGCAATACTAAAAAGTACATTAACACAGATCCTAGTACAAGTTACTACACCTCGTGGATAAGATTAAAACGCAAGTGTCAAGTACGACTATTATAATTACATTTGAAACGAATAAGTCACAATTAGTAGGAAATTTGACAAACTTGTCACCCTTACGTAGAAAAATAATCATAGTGAAAAGATTGTTGGTGCGGTAATTTTACTGTATTATTGAGTTGATTTAAGAATGCAAGTGATGGAATATTTCTAGTATAACTTTCACTCATGCTTCTGGGATAAAGCCGAATAGCTTACGGGGTCATTGTATTTACTTCATGTTTGACAGGCAGTTAAATATTTTATTGGTCTTACAAACAGAAAAGATTTGTAAATGTTAACTAGGCTTTTCGTGTCCTTGACCGAAATTATGTCAGTGATCAGCCAATATTTGCTGACGGGACTATTTCGTCGTTCTACTTACTTAATACACTAACGTTCTTGAACCAACTTTTCGGCGTTCAATAAGCACAAGTTTCAAGACTGGGAATTATTTTAGTCAAACCGGCTTATTTATGATTAGTAAAATAAGATTACCACCTTTTTATACAATTTATAATGACCACTGATCAAGAATGATGTGAGGTCTAAGATATCGCCCAGCTAGTAAGTAACTTTAATGACCATTCCACATAAACTTGGGCCTTTATAGTATAATAAACGTAATCTACCGCTTTTCCAAGCTTTATATTTATCATAGATATTTCAAATTTATTAAGAGTTGAAAAAACAAGTGTCATTAGCCCACTCAAGTTGCAACCACATTTTAAACAACTGGAGCGTTGTCCAGACACTTTATATTGGGATACGTATTAGCTAAAAATACTTAACAGATAAATGAAAGTGCAGAAACAATTTCCTCTCATTGACATGTACTTAGTATTTTTAAGGTACACCAGAGAACAGATTTTACTGCAACTAGTATCTTACTATGTCATTCCCTTTTCAAATAAGTTTAGGTGGATTTATAGCTAAATTATTATACAAATCTTGGTAAAGGTATTAAAATATACATATACACTACGGATGTTTGTTTTCTCTTTGTGTGAACTGGGAATTCATTTGCTCTTATTTAAGCATACATTTTCAATATTAAACTAAACATTTATATTGTTTAAATAGTTAATTGTATTTTAACCCGAGTGGTTTCTTTAAGTTTTCTTTCTCAAAACTAGAGAATACGAAAGTTTCACTGAAAATGTGTTTTTTTTATATTTAAAATGCCAATCAAGTTTCCAATATAAATTATTTATCTCAACTGAATTCATAATCTGTTCTGCCTTTTTGTCTCCAAATAACTGAATTGGTTGATTGATCTGTAAAGTAAGCTTCTAACTTGAAAATAACAACGACGTAACTACTAGTATTTAAAAATTTTCATCTCATTAGAGAATTAATCGTATATTGCCATCTTCCCTTCTGTAAATGTAAAGTTTTCCGTGATGTAAAAAAATTACTACAGGAACCCTTTATACAGTCGAAAAGTTGTTTAGCAGTTATCTACAAAATACTTGTTTCGTTTGTTTGTCTTGGGTAAAGTACAAATGTTTCCTATTTCTTAATCATCTTATGTCTTCGTGTTTGATGATAGGTTTTATCATAAACTAATATTAACTGGAAAATCAATGTAAAACACATCCTAGTTCTCAACTAATTCACAGTGTACATCGATGAAGCTACATAGGAACAAACTTATGGCTAACAGGTCTCATAGTGAGCGCATTGCTCCTAGGCTTGAGTTGAAATTCGCTCGTACACGTTTTTAGCAAACATATATTGCTGCTCGACAGGTATATCGTCAAATGAGAGATCTTTTGGTATTTCTAAAGTATTTCTTGGTGCATTTACTAAGGTGACCACAAAAGCTTTGAGTTTTGGACTTTAGCCTGTGTTTGGTTTGTTAAAAGCAATTGTACTTCCTACCATCCCAACTATTGCCAGACGTATAAGGTATGATTGTTTATGCAAATCATCAAAATAGTAAATTATTAATTGAACTAAGACAAGTTTATCAAGTTATTATTCTATATTTAACTTTATGATAAATAACGTTCAAAGAAAGAACTTTTTATTTCAGCAACACCATCTCAACCCAGTGGACCCACGGAGGAATCTGTTTTGACTGACAGTCAGAAAAATTCACCACGTCTAGAACTTATTGGCACACAGACTCGTTTGATCTCCCCGACAAATGTTAAGCGTCCAGCTTGTTCGTTTATTAAATCAGAACGATGCGCCGCTCCAAAGTCATCATATGGTAGTTGTACCGAGTAAGTTTAGCCCATATTATAAGATGCTCTCTAGTATTATTTTTCTGAGGTATATATAACTAGAAGAGCAGTTAAAGTTATCCAAATCGTGGATTGAACCGATGATCTTCAAGTTTCCCAAGTGGTACAATATCTTTAACCTACCGTGTCGGAATCAAGTAGTTCATATTTTTCAAATCCCATCAACTAGTGACAAAGCATAACTCTCATCCAGTGGTCTTCAGTTATGATCTGTCTCAATTTTGGCTTTATTATCTTTAACTGTTATTATCTCTGACAATAACTTTGAGAAATTCATCTAAGAGTAACTCATTGGTAAGGATATGAACTGACGTTGACTAGAAAATCATTTATAACTAGAGAGTACCAAAAAACTACTTCTTGTTAGTTTGAGACTTCAACAACACTCAATTGATACGTCGTACACAGCTGTGGCTTGAAAATTAATACCTCCATAAAGTAGAAAATCTCCATTGGTCATTCATTTTATTAATTACAAGGTTTCATAAAAAATGAATCTAAATAACGAAGATTAGAGGCAATAAATATTGTCATGAAGTTTATCAAAGTTGAAGAAACGTAAACCATGTGTTATAACGATATAATTACTACAAAAACTAGTATTGATACACAAACAAAAAGAGAAACTCCTCAGGGTAAGCTCTTGCAGTTATCAAACTTGATGCAACGAAAAGTCATTTTTCTTTTTTATTGACGTCGGTTCGTGATTCAGGCTGACATCATTGTCAAATAATAATGGACTAGAGTAATGGAAAAGAACCATGTAAATCAGTGGTTGAAAAATACAGTACTAACTTGTTTTCCGTACTTCCTATATTTGTGATTTCAGCATATAAAAATCATAATACCTGCCCCATTCAAGTATTGACATTCAAGCAATTGACTTTTTAAATTCTTACTCTAAATTTGCTGCATTTAATCTTTTAAAACGTTTCATTGTTTATTAGAATTTGATGGGTTTATTTTGTATTGTCTAATATAGGTTTCTTTCTCATGTATGCCCAAAGTTTCACAACTTTTACCCTCTAATCTATTAAACACTGGTTAGCAAGAATTCAGTACCACAGAGATAGAAAGTTATGTTCACTGGAAAAGCTGGAAGAGAAGAGCGTAAAAGCAAATACCTGTCTTCCATAAAATGGGTATTTTTAAGAAATTATCAGGAAATATGGTACTAAACACCACAGTACGGCCCAGGTTCACAAACTAAAACAAAACGTATTTTTATGCAGTTAACATGCTAAAATAATTGAAACATGAATAAAACCAACCTAAAACGAAAGGTAGCTTTAAAGAGTACATTTCCTCCTGCGAAATTGTTTTCAGTGTATATAATGGTATATTCAGTAATATGAACGAAAGTAAACAAATATCTTCCACATATCAAAAACCGTCTATATCAATTTAAATGTCCATGCAAAAGCATGTGTAGTAGAAAGATAAAAGTATGGGCATCTCCACGTTTTTTAAACATATTCCAAAGAACGTATGCAACCAAGGAAAAGGTGTTCTTCTCAGCCCAACACCTTTAAAAAAAAATAAAGTAGTTGTAATGAAGGGATTTAAAATAATCAACAAGCATCCCAACACTACAGTGTTATAGTATTTTGTGAAAGCTATAATAACTCGAAGGCTTGAACCTGATCTTTGTATTCAAAAAGAGTTAGAGGTTAATCTCTTTCTCCTGCTTTCATACCAAAAGCACTATAATCTCTTTTCCAATTTTTGTTGTCCAGTTAATTTTAATCACAATCTAGTGAGTTCAGCTTATATGTCTTTTCTTCCCAGAACTCTTCAATCTTTTTGTTATATTCTATAATAAAAATTGTCTTAAATTTATTCTAGAACAATCACTGTTAAAAATTTTAATTCCTAACTACATTCACATTTACATTGTCTACACCTCATTCTTTATTATTGGACAGTTCATTTTTCAAATTTCAAATTATGTCTTGAATTGAAAATAATTAAACTTAATGTCGGAAGAGAAAACAACGAAATACAATCGATCCACTGTATTCTTCAAACTAACCTTATTTCTAACTTATTTAGATGAAAGCATTGCCTCTAGCACTTACTGATATGGGTATAAATCTCTAGAAGAAAGAGCATAATATGCTTCAGAATTACATTTAAACTTTGACAATAAATCTTACATTTTCAAATTATCTTGTTTATTATCTCTAATCATTTTATGTTAAACAAACTTCCTTGCAATACAAAACTACTTAGCTTAGTCTTCAGATTATAAAACTGATTAGTAGAATTCAGTTATCAATGTAAACTAAACAAAATAACTTTGATTACTATTCACTTATAGATAAACATTATTTTCCATTTTAATTCATTCCTTATTTGTTAGACTTCAGATGATGTCAACTACTCAAAAATATTCACAAAATACTCAAATGGAAATAAATAAAAATAAGGAAATCATCTCAAAAATTGATTCTATTCTACCTGAAAAACATTCTTCCAACAATAAAATAACAACAAGAATTACCGCATATCCTTACCATCTTAGTCCTCCTCAAATGTCAACATTATCTTCAATAGATGGCGATGAATCCTTTCGACCAAATAGTCCAATTGATTCATTTCTTTTATCGAATAGAAAAACTTCAACTACTAAAGAAGATAAACATCAAGTTAGGTCTAATGGTATTCGATCTGCTGTTACTGGAACAAATACAAGTAGAGAATTTACCAAATTAATTGTCGATGAGAATAAAGTTGGTGATAAGTTAAAATATCATTTTGTTTTCATAATAAACTTGATTTATTTATTAAGGCAATTTTTTTAAAAATAATTTTACATTTTAAGAAATATTTCTCAGCTATATGTAGATTGTTTTCTTTATTCAGTGTTTCGGTTAATTAAGTTGAAAGACATTGAATGCTAATTTGATTTTTACCAGGAGATTTTGTGGAGATTTTAGTAATTTTATATGGTTGAAAGCATGAGTCAGTTGAAGGTAGACCACCAAGGAAAACCTGGAAGCACTGGACGGCTGTTTTACCCTATTGTGGGACTCCTCATCAGTGTGCATCCACGATCTCGCCTCGCGAGATTCGAACCCAGGACCTATCAGTCTCGCGCGCGAGCGCTTAACCACTAGACCACTGAGCTGGCCGGCATCCAACGGTGTTAATGTCTAACTTCAACCAATTCATGAAATTGAGCAACCATTTACCAATGTCTTCAGTGAGTTGATATCTCACAACAGACCTGGCTAAACTCCACTGGTTACTGCTTTTGTTATATTTTATTGTTTGAATAGTGATTTGAATTTTAGTATATAATGGAATTTGAATGATACGTAATATCATAACAAATGTCAATTAAGCTCATTGTGTCACTTAAATTTCGTTTAAGTTGATATAGATAACCAGTATATAGGACTAACTTCCTTAACGTTAATACTAAAACAAACATCTCGAATATCTATATAGATATTTTGACAGATATTGTGCATCAAATATGACTCCGGTTACTTGTATTTAATAAAAGCGTTTATTACTTGACTTGCTCCTTTTTAATATGAATGTTTAAACAACTTTCTTTTTAGTTCAAAATAAACTTTTCCTTAGATCTGTTATTCATATTAATTACTATAATAGTCCCTTATTCAGACTGCCTAAATGACGTAGAATACCACTGAGAATATTATTGTATGATTACCAACTTAGTTTACTAATCCATGAAGAAAAAGTTCCAATTAATTTAAAAACATCAAATAATGAGTTAAAGTATAGATTTACAGAAATAACTATTAGTTTTCAAGGAATAACATGTTTCATGTACATCGTTATGATTGAAGTCATCAGCATAATTATCTGATCCTACTTACTTACTTACGCCTGTTACCCGTAGTGGAGGAGCATAGGCTGCCCACTAGAATTATCTGATCACTAGAAATTTTCAATCCTTTGATTGCTGGCATTTACCGTTTTCTATACAGAAAACGTTTAACTCTCTATTTAGTTGTACCATTCATAAACTCAGACAATAAAATTTATACTTATTCATATAAGATTTCTAAAAAACTATTTATACTTAAGAATTAACTTTCTTAACAATCCCACTTATGAAAAACTACACTTGTCGAAGCGTACCATTAATTTGTTGTTCTTTTTATTTGGTTATATTAAAGCTTAATTTTAAAGTAACATAAAATTAGCCCTACTAATCTTGACAAAACAATATTCCTTTCCTTTAGAAATTTTATACTTTTTTTAAAAAAATTTTCATTTTGCTAATATACAATTCACCGTTTCCAATGGTAACTCAAACTACTTTTTCTTATTGTTAAACAATGAAATATTCATTGTACGTGAATTTATCAAATTCTTATCTGTGCAGAAATATTTTTCCGCTGTGTATGTAGTACTAAAACATCTGAAGACAAGTAGATATAAGAAGAATTAATTACTTAAGCGAATAGGGGAAGTTTAAAAGAATTCTTGGATATTGGATATGTTGTTTGTGTATGTTCGTCTACTTGTTTGCATAACTGATTATTTTTATGTATTGATAAAAGGAAATAGTAACGAAAGTGAAATTTCAATTAAGAATATTTTCTATATTTATATACTTCGATTAATGTTTTTATTTCTCCAAACTGGTTCTATGTTTATTTTCATGGTGTTACTTATATTGTATTACAGTGAAGTAGGGAGTTAACTAACACAATTTCTGATAGACTTTATGTTTATACTGCTACAACTATATTACTCAGAAATAGGAATATACACATGTGTCTATATCATTGGTTAACTTAGAAGAATGCAAGATTGGCACTCTCTAGACAGGTTTCCTATCGATTAATGATCATTACAGAATAAACCTAACCCTTGTAACCTTTACACTAATTGTATTAAAATAAAGAGGTATTCGTTTTGAGCTCAGTTGAAAGTTTTCACACCAGATCTGTCTCCAATAAAAATTGTTGACTAACTTACTTCGCTTTGTAATTCAGTAAACATTTGTCTTCTACTCAACAGTATATTATTACTTATTGATAAGGGTAATTTCATTAAATTTTTATAAAGAATGCTAGCCAGAAGTTCCTTTAACTTATTTATTTGATTACTGATATTGAAATTTAAGCTTATTAACTATAATTTTCATTTAATTGTTTTATCAAATGTTATTTCAAAGAAAGGGATGTTTCGTAATATTAGCGCCGTCTCTCGCTATCTATGTTTAACAGTCGATCCTTATTGTTTTAAAGCTCATTTTGGCCTTCATCAAATACAAGCATCCCTGCTATTAATATAGTTGATATAAATTGACAAATGACATTAAGGTTGAAATTTAAACAATTAATAGGCGTTAAACTTTGGTCAGTCATCATAAATGGCAAGTTAGTAGGTAATCAAGGTTATATTGCAGTTACTCAGCGCTAATATTTAGATTATACTGTTCAAACATTTCTATGATTGATTTACAAAACTCAAGTACCTAACACACAATAAATCAGGGACGAAAAATTGGATCACAATGATCTACTGTGATCAATTTAGGTTAAAATTTTGAAAAATGGTTACTTTTCTTTAAAAAGCTAGTCAAAATCCGACTGTAATAAAACTTACAATATCAAACCAAGTCACTTAGAATGCACATGAGCCAACAGAAACTGATCACTTGTAATCCTTAATATAAATAACGTGAAAATCTAAACCTGTGCATATATACTTCTTTTTTGCTTTTTACAAATAAATTTACTAGCCTAAATCTTGTGGTCCACATCAACGTTCAGTCAATTACGATATAACTAATATAAATTTACGTGACAAATTTCAAACATCTGTGTCTCGTGACTCTGGTTTGTCATCCATTACAGAACTGGATAATTTAATTTATCAGTTAAATGAACTGTCATTGTCAACATCAACAATAAAAACAGAGATATTAGCATCATCATCATCCTGTTCTAATTTACGAAATTCAAAAACATTTGATTCGCAAGTATTATTTAAAGACAACAATGATTCATCAGTTCAGGAACAATACCAAAATTCAAGTGAAGCAAAGAACAAAGCTACAACTTCGACAAAAAGTATGCATAAATCGGTGGACGAAGAAGAAACTGTTCATTTAAACTTAACAACAAATAAACCAAACGAAACTGAAATCACAGATTTATTAGATCGTATACAAAACTGTATCAGTGAATTTGATGTGGAAGGGAATCGAAATTGGCCAAACCGTTCAACGTTATTGAAAGCTGTGTTTAACTTAATTAATTATCCTTCATCAAGGATACATCTAGCAGTAGCTAGATTGATCTTTACAGTTAGTAGCAATTTAGTTAGCTGATGTTTCTATATACTTAGTTTTGTTACTGATTTGATAATTTCACTAAAAACCATTTTACGACGGAAATTGTTTAAGAGCTGCTCTCAAACAAATGTTTTCATCCAGTTCTGCACTGTTTTTCTTTTTTAAGCAAATATCTTGAACAATATAATGTACACCATACAAATTGCGCTTTTCGCTCATGAATTCCATTTTCATTAAGTCTCATTGCGTCAGCGGATAAAGGGAGCAAAGAAACGTACCATTTACTTCCATGTCTCTCCTTGTTTTTCATAGTAGTTATCACAACAGTTAGTGGTGATTTCTTTATAAATGTGTTTAAGTGCTCTGTTAAAACATATTATTTACTGTTTAGAACAAACAGTAAAGGCAAATTCATGTCCTACAGTATCGAAACAGTTAAAAATTGTGTTTCTGAGATTTAAGTATCAACTATGATTATACTACAATTATACCAATCTGCTTTCAGATTAAAGTTGAAAGAATTATTGGGTTTTATTTTATGTCATATTTGATCAAGTAGATAGCGTCAGACAATTTAAGTACATTCATGAAACACTTTTCTTCAATACAGACAAAGATATCAAGAATCTTTTAAAAAAATCATGCACTCAATAAATTATAAATAGAAATAGGGATTCTGATAAGAGTAGAATGAATTTGGTTGTTGACCTTGGGACTTATAATTAAATTTTAGGTCCTGTGTGCCATTATTTTACTTGATTGTCAAAAAAACTCTTTTATTGATGATTTTCAAACATTGGACTAATATAAAGAATTAGTTAGTTAGTGGCATGATCAGGACACTTTCTCGGTCTTTTATCCCAAAAAATAATCTTTTTTACATGAACTCAATGTAATTTTCTCCCTCTCAAGAATTTCGCTCATGCCACTTTTTTTGTAGATGAATGTAACTGGGAAAAATTTGTTAAACATTTGTAAAATTGTCTATAAAGTGGCTAAAAATGCAAATAATGATTGCTTATTTCTAGAGAATCCTAATACACTTGGTAAGTATTAATTTATTGTTTTGATATTTTTAAGGTTACTGAAATTCCTTTTTTTAATTTTTAATGTAGCTAGATGTGATAAACCAAGTAAGCACGATAAAGTGGGTCAATTTTTTGATATAAAACCTTATTTACAGCCATAGGTCACTCGTCAGTCATGACATGGCGCTACGGTCATTAAATGTCATTAATGGTAGTTATCTCAATCCCAATATGATCAAATTTTTGCACGACTTCCATTGAACATTTAAGGAATCTTCTTGAAACTAGTCACTAGTAATTGGACAATTATTTTTAATTTTCGTGTTTTACCGACAGGTTTATCGTTTGGAGTCTTGAAGTGATATGGAACACTTATCTAGTAGTCCTTAATTTCTACTGTGCCTCAAGCTGATGTCTATCAGCTTTGTTAACTGCCTTCTCGAACCACTGAAATAAAATATTGATGAATTGTATGTTTCTTACTCATTACTTAATCGCCCTTCAAATATTTCCATAATCTCTTACTTATTAAATACTTGAGTGTTAGTTGTGTTAAGTTAAAATTAACATTTCTCTTGTTTTCCACATTTTCAGACATTTTAATTGATGCTCTACACTTAATAGAATTGTCCATTAAATCTTTTTCCGTTTCCCCATCTGTTGCCTATCCGTCAACATTACCAGTAACCTCATCGTTATCACCAAAATCTTTTTCAGTGAATAATTTGTTTGAAAACCCAACATTATTCTGTATGCATTTAGAAAGTTTATTATTTTTAACCGGAACAATAAAGTTCCTTATAAGCAATATAAATTTCATGCCTAAATTTCATTCCAATTCAAGCTTTTTACCAAATTTAATGACTATTCATCAGCACATATATGAAATGTTAATTTATTTCCTGAAGAATAAGAAGTACTTTTGTTCAGTAATTACTGTTAAAAACGAAGGGCAACATAATAACAATGATGACAATGAAGGTGCTAATAATAATGATGTATATGGAAATCAAATTGATAAATTTATACAACATGCATATCATATCATTATACAGGTCAGTGGTCGTTTGTTATTTAAGCAATGTTTCATTGATTCAACATATTCATTCACTTGTTGTCCTAAATATCTGTAGTTGTGACAGAAGTAGTACCAATGATCTCTCAAATGATTAAAATAAAACATCACCTTGTTGTGAGGTATGATGTCAAAGACTTGATACCGGTACACACTATCAATACACAATATATATATATATATATATCACTTGAGAAACCAGGCCTATCAGTGGCTTATGTTTCACCCCTTTCCAATGACAGCCGTTTCTTAGCCAGTCACGTACATCATTTGGCTGTTTCTGACTGCCCCACTGTATCACCTATCTAAACGGACTAAAACAAACATTTATTAGTAGAGCAAGGTTTCCCAGCTTAGTGAAGGTCACAAATACATATAATTATCATTTAGTTTTATTCACAAAGAACCCAACTCTATGATTATGTTACGATCCACTTTATGAATTCACTCAGATCATATATATGATAATGAATGACATACGAAAGCTATGATTACTAATTAATAAAAGTATTCAGGTCATATGAAATTAATGAGCTATGTATATCCCATAGGTTGGAAAATTAATGTTTAGGTGCTCTGATGAATACACTTTCATAAACACTGCGCGTTTATTGCAAGTTGAAATTTAGGCCTTTTGCAACAAAGATAATTACTCATTTCTCCTAATAAGTTCAGTTCTCCTATCCGACTTATTTTGCCACGATATATATTAGTTATTCTCCACTCCATAGAATTTCGCAACCACAAAATTCCTCACAAGAATCCCTTATTAACTTATTTTTATCATGGAGTCAAGCCATGGTTACTCTAATTTTTTATTGCTCGATCTCAGTAGTTGATCAATAATTTGTGTATTCGATTTTAAACCATACTTTTTTGTATGTGAAACAATGATACTACTAGCATATTCTCCATCTTTGACCTAATGGTTGAATATCGAGTTTTCTAGTTACCAATTAATTAATTCTTTAACCACATCTATATATTCTGAAAAGGATTAGAAACTTGTTCATACTTAGAAATGTTAGATTCTAAAAAAACTTTTGTTTTCTTTACTTAATTTTATCCAACGTTCACATTTTATATGTCTGTGGGAAAGGTTCGCCAAAATACCGATTTCAAACACTTCCATTAAGTTATATTTGATAAATGGAATCTCTACTAAAAGAAACAAATATATCATATAGTGAATTAAACTCTGTTAAAATTTAGAAGTGTTCTTCTTAATAGGAAATATGAATAAATCTCTAATGTTGGTAAATTATACTTTAATCAGCTGACTTTGAGATCAACCATTTTTTGGGGAGGTCCAAATGTGGCAATTTTTTACTTCTACTATTTCAGTCCTTACTTCTTTGTTCCGATCGACTATACTTCTAGCATTGTCCTTACACCTTGACTGTTGGTTACTTTATTCTTTCATTTGTTTTCTTATGTTGTCTTCCAACCATTTACCTACTGAAAAGCTTTCCTTTTCAGTGTTTCACTTCTGTTACTCTTCACTATGCTCATCCTTATTTTTTTCACCATGCTCATAGGTATCGTGGTTTAGTGCTTTTGCTTCATTTCTATAAAATATGACACATATATACTGAATAGTCGGTCTGTTTTTCTTTCTTTTAAAAAGGTCACAGAGATATTTTGTTATTTAAGCTCAATGGATTCATTTCGTCCTAAACTAATTGCGAACAATGGAATATTGCAACATATTGTAGATTCTATAATCAGTTATAAAGAATCCGATGACAAAATGTTGAGGAAAAGTGATAGTATTCCCACTACTCCTGTTTGTATAACTACCGACAACAACGATGATCAAAGTGAAGTGGAATTCAACTTTTCAGAATTTTATACTATTTATTTCAATTGGATTAGATGTTTATCTCATTTAACAGAACATGCAGATGTTTGTCATTGTTTGGAAAATTGGTTAATTTCATCCAACGAAGATATGAATATCAATTTAACAACAAATATAAAGCCAAACGATTCGATTAATACATGTCAAATGTTATCAACACAAATTACAGTATTATGTTATGCTTTAACCGATTTCATATACATTTTTGAAGAAAAACATGTATGTTCCAAATCATCTTATTAATTTTGGTTTCAATGGCTAGCGCTTATTAAAGTATTTGATGTCATATAATTGCTATTTACACTATCTTGTCATATGACGTCAATGTATTTTGATTAACTGTAGTCTATCACCGTCTATTTACATACACATGTTCAAGACTAACTGAATAAACTACAATCTGAAGATGATTTTCATCACACAATGACACGGTTTGAAGAACTTATTGAAACTAGAGAGAATTAGGTAGATGTCTTGTCGTAGTTTGAAGTGTCATATAAGTGACCCAGCTCAACAATGAACCCAGAACCTTCCTGTTTTGTTTTGAGCACGTGTCCAAACAGTGAGTGATATGTGCAGTGTTGCAAAGTTGTTTTAGTGGTTCACTGAGCAAGAATGTTATAAAGGTTTAATTTTAGTAAGACTTTCAAGTCTTGAGTTTGATCCTGATTGGAGTTGCATGTTCACACTCCTGAATTATATGAGACAGCTTCTCTTTGCTTCCTACTTTCCAATAGTTCTGCATTTGTAGAACTGCCTGAGCCTATTTAAATAAAGGAAGATTGTTTCCACCATATATTAATGAAAATTAAACTCCACAAGAAGATCTAATAAATCACAGAATAAAGATTCAAGTATTGTATCTAATTCTTCTTGATTTTATTGAATGTGTAATTTTTTATTTGCACTAGTTATCTTGACGTTAGATGGTTGAAGGTAGTCGACAGAAAACCCTGGACTTAGGATTCGTGCCAGTCAGGACTCGTTAACAAGGCTTACCTGGAATCTCAAAGAAATTGATACGCTCTGTGGAAATTGAACCCAATTAAACCAGCTTCACAGTCTAAGACAGTACCACTAAGTTATTCTGACAGTGATTGATCCCATCTAGAACTGGTATGTTTAGACTGATCGATCATTGAGTAACAAGCAAAGCCAAACTTGTCCTAATATTGTTCGGATCCTATTGATGACGAATGCCCTCTAGCACTAAACCTAGGTTCAAGGTTTTCTGCTGACTACTTCCAACCACTTAACATTAAAACGAGGCACTTTGAATGATGGCAAACTACTACTTGATTAGTAGAATCCTATCAGTACTAAGGACTAGATAAATACAACACCGGTCACTGAATTGTTATCAGTCTTTCTAAATGAACTTTAAGAATATATTCCATTTGACAGTTATTAGGTAACTTTATAAGAGTGATAATTTTTCAATGCAAATTTTATTTTTTATATTTCGTTTAGGAACTTGTTGTTAGGATAGCCTATGTACTTGGCAATCTGGCAGCTAAATGTGAACGTGCACGTATAGCAATAGTACCTAGTCAAAATTCTTTGCTGAAACTATGCAATTTATGCCATCGATATAATGAAATACAAAAGCTTATTCATCAATCTGATCATTATACAGACAAAACTAATTTGAATAAATTGAATACAGTTGAAAAAAATCGTACTGAATTTAATAATACCGGTGTGTTAAAAATATTACATAGACTTTAATCATGTTATATGTTTAAAAAAAGTTATACTAACAGTTGTTCATCTTCGGCTACAAAGGTTTCGCCCCAATTCTGTCTATCTTACTACTTTCATTACATAATGTTACAGTAGATAAAACACTGTAGAATATTTTTATTACTCTTCATTTACATGGATTTTAATGTATTTGTGATACTTTCTGCTAGAGAATAGACCAAAAAACAAATATAGTTTATCAATATGGCTATCAGATCACTTTAGAGAAATATTGTACAACTTTTATCCACCCCAAATATGCTCACAATAAACTTAATTAATTCGTTCAGTAACTAATTTCGTTTAAACGAACCTATTAGCCTCCAAATAATTTGAATTACTACGAGTTTATAGTGTATTATTATACTCGTTGATTCACTTTTGCTATATTTAGTATTTATTGCCACACTTTTTAAGGTTATACTCGTTAAAATTTATGAACGTTATGAATCAAATAGTTTCATCACTGGCTAGTAAGTATATTCATACAGTGAATAAATAAGAGAGAGCAAATATTAATCTATAATTAAATCAAGTATTCATATTATGAATACCCTCATTCTTTATTACTTCAATAACTTATATCTAGTCCTAAAATAAATGGAACACAATGTCAGTAAAAATATTTTTAAACGACTTAAATGAATAAATAAATTCGTTATGATATCCTTGTTAAAATGGAAAATTAACATTTAAGTTATTGTAGTTGTTCTCAGTTGAATTACTATAACGGCACAAGATAGGATATAATAATGTGACAATTCCAAAGCTCTTTATCTTTAGATCTAAATCTCATCAGTCTTGGTTACAAGATGTATACTAGATGTCAATCAGTTTTCGCCCACTACATCCGTTTCAAAGTTTGTTTGCTCCATGGTTTTAGTTTACAAAGTCAGGCTTTATTATTTGTCTTCGGAAGCAATAGAGCTTTATAATAGTAAAACTATCCAATAACATAAATAAAACCCAATAGTTAATTATAGGTTCATTTACATGGGTCCAAAGCGAAGCAGAGAGGATTGTAGTCAATCTTATTGTATAGTTGTGAAAAGTAAATTATTTTGATTACCAATTCATCACTAAATTAGAGCACAGGAGTGCATACTAACCTTTCCCACAAGTCAATGAAGCTGGAGGCATTCAGTCAAACATGTTTATTGAGGTTTATCTTGAAGTCGAAGATCAGTCATATAGATAGTGCTTATTATACTATAGTGTTTATGTTTTTATTCCCTTGTAATTCTTTTCATCCTATATTTCTTTCTTTTACCATCCTTATATTTAGATTTCCTAGATAATGCTTTAACAGATAAACTAAATAAATCTGTCAAATCAACATATTCATTACAATATGATATACTAGTGAAATTACTGCGGGTTATAGCAAATGTTAGCATTAGTAATACAGTTGGATTGATATGCACAGCAAACTTTGATTGCATAAATTTAATCTTAGGAATTATTGGTAAGTTTTGCTGTTGCTTTTGGATAAGCTGGTGATTGGATTTGGAGTCATACTTTTAATCAAGAACTATTTGGTCACTGTTATTAGTATTAATACCACACATAAATTAGTTCTACAGTCAGACAGTTACAGATTGTGCTTAAAAGCAGTTAAGCTGCCAGCTAAATTTAGTAGTTGTATTGTGTTATCTGCATATCGAGGCTTTAAAAAAGTAGGCAGTATCTATAAATCATGTTTATCATCATCCAATGGATCGACATTCAAACGAAATTAGAAAGGATTATTTCCGACGATTTTTAGAATGATTTTTTGGCAGATACTGCTTTCAAATTTAAAAAAAACGCTGACTAAGATCTTTCAAGCCGACCTACCAAATAATCAGATTTTATGTGAACTACACTACCGGCTTCTGTAAGATATTCTCTTTAGCTGATTTTAATTAACATACTGCAATTATAAATGACGTGAAAACATCGTCAAAAGCCATCATCGTAAGTGACAAAATGAAAACTATTCACGTGATGGCAATCCTAACACATCGAAGAAATGCATCTGTAAATTTGTTTCCTAACAATATCAGTGTTGTCAAATTGTTTATGAATAAATTATAGTCTTTGCTACTCTGAAGTCCATAAAATAAAGCGGTTTTTGTCCTACTGTGAACTTTTAACTTAATAACTTATTTACATTCTCCAATAATAACGCCATTAAACTACATAAATGATTGATATTCTCATTCAAAATGTGTGATTTTGCATAGATAAAGCTAAATGATTCAGTAATTAAAACAACTAAGTAAATCTAATTGTCATCATGAAAAGGAGTACAAAATGTTAATTACAAATAGATCAATATCAAAATACCTGACTTATTTCTTGCTATTTTAACTGATCCTTGCTCTTATAATATTTTTCAAGTTCGTATATATGAATTTGTCGGGAAACGTTTTGCCTATTATTAGCATGAATCTACCATAAGCTTCCCTACTTAGTCAAGTAGTTATATAATTGAATTAATTTTTTGAGTTAGGAAGGAGATAGTGCTTCGTCAATCCATTGTAAAATAAACGCTAAACGGAACGATCTTTGTGTACAACTCTTAAGCATTCATAGCGCATTTTAAAACCAAGAATTGTAGTTGTTTTATCAGTATGGTTCAGAGATTGGTACGTTTTATTTCATATTGTTTCGATAGTGCGTGCGATAACCGACACACATCCAAACGGGATAACTAACATTGAGGTTACTCTACAGCATACAAATAGCCGAACGTTAATGCACCAGAATGGTTCAACTAACACGACTTATGATCTAATCCTGAGAGAGGAATAATAAAAAGTTTCATTAAAAAGTTTATACCACCTTAAAAAGGTAAAAAATACTATTAGTTGCCAACTTTGTAAATATACGCCAAGTAACGCTAAAAGACATTTTTGCCTTGACAAACTTAAATCGTTATCAAAACTGAAATACACAAGCACATGGTGTGAAATGTGCACAAAACTACAATTTCGGACGTTTACAAGAAATAAAATTACTAATGTCAATACCTCAGAAGATATTCAGATCATTTTTAAAGCTACAATGAATCTATGAAGTGAGTTTGCAAATAAAATGCTTCACTAGTTAATGGATGCGATAATATTGTGAATTAAAACTTAAGTGCTGATTATTTATTTTTGCACAATTTGAGTTCCTATATGATTTCATGTACTTCGGGCTTATCAACGCATTGATTTAAAGTAGATAACTTAGTACCACATCAAGGTTTCAGACTCAATTTATTACTGCCTCATATTACACTGTAACCCTCAACCATTAACTTCGTAATATTTTATGCTAGTGTCTACTATACAACTAACGTTTTAATCTGTTTTTTTAATGGATGCAACAGATAATCAATCTATTGAAGAACCAAATGAATTACTGCTAAACTGTTTTGCATGCTTAAACAACTTAACTTACTACATAAAACAAGAACTAGCTGATCAATCTGTTATAAAACAATGTGAAATAGCAGAAAGTAAGTTATTGAAATAATACCAATAAAAGTGATCTCTCTCAGTTGAAATATATTTATGTAGAGAAGAATAGATTTTTGGTAATCGTTACTCTTCCGGAGTATTGAAAGGAAACTTAGTGAATACTATTAGTTCTGATCAAAATGTATGATATTTGCATAATAGAGCTTGTGGAAAAACAAGACCACGAAGTTAGTTCACACTGGTCAAATCTGTCAGTGGAGAAACCAAATTATTCGAGATTACCCTCGAATAAAGAAATTCTAGTTCATTATAGTTCCTACTACATTTGTTAGTCGTTTCGCTAGACTTTCTCAACAATTTTTATGATTTCAACATATTTTAATAGACGTTCATTTCACTTCTTTACATTGCCAGGTTTATTACGTGTAATAACGAAGACTAGTGGTCTTCAGGATGAATTTCTTGGAATAATACGTGTATTCGGCAATCTTACACGGCATACAGCAATAAGGCAATGGTTAGCTAATAATAGCCGTCGATTTTTACAAGTCAAATATTTTTCAGCTTCTAATAGCATCAATCCAATCAGTAGTATTAATATTATTAATACTACAGAATTGAATAACTTAATTCAACAGAACGCTTTCCTATATTTAGTCATACAAGCGTTGGATTCTCCACGACCAGATATTGTTTATAGTACATTAGGTGTATTGATTAACTTGATGACAGATTTGGACCAACGACCAATGTTAAGGATAATGGGAGGCCTATCAAAGTAAGTTACTGTTTTCATATGAAATCATCATAACGTGTAGTTGACAGTTTGAAGTGTTACATTTCTAGCCATCATTCTGTTTCTCGTTTGTATTATTTTCTATGATGATCATATTCTTATCATTTTTGCTTCAATCACACCTCCTTTTCATGCCGAATTCCACTGTGATTGTAAAGTTACTAACCTAACTTGCTGTTTTCCGGTTGTTCATGTTGAATATTTAATTTCACTTACTTTTTCTAGTTATTTTGTTTTGAAACAGTTTAAACAGTAAATATTCAACAGCAATGACCTTTCGTTCAGACACTAAATGGCCTATTGTAATGGCCCGTTTTTCTGAGGATTTTACATATGTTGTTAAGTGTGATTCACATGTTATTTATTATATTTTGTCTTATATCTAATTAATATATTTAATTTGTAACTGTATTAACTTATACATTCGGTTCATCATATCTTTAGTTCTGAAGATTTCTACTAATAACAATGAAATATTTATTTATATACTGGTAAACGCTGATCATACAAATAAGGGATAATAACCGTAGTTCAACATTAAAAACACATAAATTTCTCTGCTAGATCCAAAGTTCAAACAATTCTTTATTTCCTTCTGACTAATCAGTTGAATAGTATCATTACAGTTCACAATAATGAGTAAAGCCGAAATCCTGATTACATTATGCTTAAATTGAATAAGAATAATTGCACCAAATGAATATCTTTTGTTTTAATCATAACATTTATCCTTGGCTTTTATACATTAAAATTGTTAAGAAATAATTATCAGAAAAAGTAATTCTATTTAGTACTTACTTCATGTGTATTATTTGTTTGAATCTTCCCGTTTATGCGAAGAATTGCATTTGATCAGTCTATTTTGACAAAATATAGTATTCATATTAAAAATTAACACTAGCCTTTTCCTTATTTGCGACTATTAGAAAACACTGTAGAAAGTTATTAGCAAAATAATGGTTAACTGCTTTAAGTATTTTAATATGAAATGTTAGTGTATCATTTGGGAAGATGACCTAGTGATTTTTTCCACGTTAACCACAATCACAAGGATGGAGGTACCAGGTAACTTATTGAATGCTAGTCAATTCAGTCTAACATGTTTAAACTAATCTTCTAGACTCAGATAAATAATTTGAGCTTAATAAATCGAAAAAGTCTTTTTTAAATGATGTGACTTCTGGAAACTTCTTTTTTGAAGTCAGAAGAATCCATCGACTAGAAAAATCTTTGAAATATGCACACGAAATAATTACTCGATATAAAATTCAGTAGTTGTTCAGTTTTTGTCCTTTCCTGTTCTATCAATCAAGCATTGAAGTGTGGCTAATTTCCCAATTTTACTACTTGAATAAAGTATATTCATATTTAAAGTCCATTTCTTCAAGCTTCCTAATCCTTTTGTTGGGAATTGTCATGTAGAAAACATTCAGAGTAAGATGTTCTCCTAGATTTCTTCCCAACTCTTGAAAAATGGGATATTCATTTATTCAGTTGAAGACTTCAGTGAGCTTACCAGTTAAAGCGCGGTTGTGAACAAACGTTACAGATAAGTTATTCAAAACATCTTTATCTTTCAAAGAATTAAAACAAGCTTTCAGTCAACTGCTTTTAACTTAAATGTTATTATCCGAGTTTTATTGAAATCCTGAATAGATCTACATTAGAACACCATCGAAAACAGGGAAGCACTAGATGGCCGTTTCATCCAAGTAAAGGACTCCTCAGCAATGCTCCTTCACGACCCAGGACTTTCGGTCTCTCAAGCGAACATTGAACCTCTAGTTTTATTTAATCGAACAAATGCTTTTGTATTACTAATATTTTATTAACTAAGAATCTCTCATTTTATTGGTTATAATGATATCTTAATATTTAAAAAATAATCTTTTATTTACATCTAACTTATCAGACTTGTAGAAATTCTTCGTGATTTTGCCGGACATGATTGGGAGTTAGCTGGATTAACGTGTAAAACATTATGGAATTACACAGAAGTGGTTGATAATTCACAGGGAAAAATGTTCGATCAAGAATTGATGAATGAGTTGCTAAGTCTACTAACCAAATTTACTGGTGAGTACGCATATCGTCAATGATCATATTTTTACATTTATCTCCTACATTACATAACAGTTATTTTCGTTTACTTGAAAACATTGAGTGAAATTGGTTCTCATTGTTACTGAAATCTGCTTTGCCAGTTTACAATAAATTGTTTTGAAGCTAAGGGAATTTTATAAATATTTCCCTCACTTATATTTTCCATTTGTCAAACTATTCTGTTGTCGTTATCAACGGTCATCGATTTTATGTTTAAAGTTCATTCTACCTACATCTGTTTGAATGATGGTGTGGTATCAATAGACCTCAAACAACTATTATACTTCTTATCTGAAGACAGGCTAATGCATCTAATTACTATTCAACAACTTTTGCAACGGGTAATCTTCATGACTTAACTTAGAACATTGACTATAATTTGCTTGGATCACAGTCCCCAAAATACCACTCACAATTACGTTAATCTTTTTCTTGAAAAGGAGCTCGTTTCTGAAAACATTCAGAGTTGACCTGTGACCAGTGAACTGTAAACGTTTAAGATTTAATCTTGTCACGAAACAAAGTGAGGAATGTTTTTAATATTTTTCATTTACTTATATCTTGAGTAATTTTTTATTACAAAAAACCTTTATTTCTTATGAGAATACATTACTTATTCATTACATTGATGACTTCATCCTTTCATTTGTTTTCGTAACCAATCATTGCCAAAAGATTGTGCCCCTTAATTTTAATTATTAACCTTAATATGACCAATACTGAATTTATTGATTATGTAGTGTCATAATCTTGTTTTAATTGACTAGACCTATCATTAATACCTACCATAATTGACTTTATTGACAGTTATGAATCTGTTAGAAATTATTGTTTGTTGTAAATTATAACAACCCTAGTAACATATTCCTTTAAATGATTTGAAATTGTATAATTAATGATTCATTCTATTTGGAATTAGTTTTTCTCGAAATATGACATCAGTTGGAGAACGAGTTAAAACTAAGGAGCGCAGAATAACTTTTGAATCTTGGTTTGGGGCTTTCCAGAAGTGCACATGCATTCAGGTCATTCAGACTTCTCAACGACTATAAAATCTCTGATAACCTAGTTGTAGTTTAATAGTTTATACGATTTATTGACTCGATAAAATTTTTCTCATATAAGCCTTTTAACAGTTTTACATCAGTTATGAATGTGTATTCCCACTTGTGATCCACAAAGTTTCTAACGGAAATATAATTTAACTAGATTTATTTATTCAAGATTGTTCCTTACACCGAGGATTGAAACATTGTGATGATGAAATTTTTCCTCATAAGTTTATTAAAAAGTTGGCATATCTGACCTCAGCTAAATATGATAGTGAAGATAGTTTTTAAACCCTGAAAAATAAAGATACACGGCGTGGTCAGGCAATTGTTTTTTTGGGTCATTTTATTCATTAAGGTTAATTGAAATATTTTCTTCACATTGGACATAATATATTAGTTGTTCGTCATTCATGTATACTTTATATCTGTTTGTAGATGATGAAGTTATTGCACAAATACATAAATCATTACTATCAAATAGTTTGGTTGCCGAATCTGATTGCTTATTACTGTGGGAATCCACATGGTCTAATGAGTTTCTTCCTTTTGCAAATGAACTTATTCATCGTTTGTCAAATGCGCCACAATAAAATGATTTTAATTCACAAAAAACATACATTCTTTTTCATTTACCAGTTCAATGGAATGCAATACTGTGATTTGGGAAGAACAGTTAACATTATCAAAATATCATTAGCACGTGAAAATCAGATTCATGAGATATATTTAAACAAAGGTTACATTGATACTACAGATAAACCTAATAACTGCCTATATTTCTTTAATATTATTCATAACTGTCTGTTCACTTTTTTTAACATGAACATATTCTGCTCGATTTCACTTAATGCTGACATAATTTTCACTGAAGTTCTGATATTGCTTGACCGGAAACCATTTCTTACAGTTCGATTAATTCCTTGTAATAATATCACTTAAATAATAAAAATTTTTTGCCATTTACGCTAAGCACAATATTGACTGTTATTAGTCCTAAATGATTTGTCAAACAAGACATTACTGCTGATATTACTGACGATTTATTTTAAGAAACGGATAAACCTTATTCATCTGAAAATTCTAAACATTCGGTTTTGACGTTTATATGATTCATTCCCTTGTACTGTTTACCTTTGTATTTTATTAATTTCACTTTAACTTGATTTTAGTAATAGGTTACAAAGACTTAGTTTTCTAGTATCTGAATCGGCTTTACGAATCTATGAAACCTCAGCAGCTGAATATCAATCAGATATATTGTATACTGCTTATTCAAATTATGATAAATATACTTGGCTCTCTCAAATATGACTTATTTATCTATATAAGAAAAAAAAACACATTTATGTTCAAACAGCTTTAACCACTATTTGAAAAGTAAATTTTCACAGGTCAAAATAACAATGTAAAACATTACAAACGGCCTAAGCTAAATGGGTACAGAACTATACTTTTGTCCACATATATTTACTGTTACTCGCATCAGTGATAATTTACTGGATAAAAAATGAAACCTATTAATTGGTTGTTTATTCATATTGTCAGAAAGGGGTTTTGTGGAGATTTTAGTAATTTAATAGTTGAAACCATTAGTCAATTGAAGATGGACCACCATGGAAAACCTGGAAGCACTGGACGGCCGTTTAGTCCCATTGTGGGACTCCTCAGCAGTGCGCATCCGCGATCCCGCCTCGCGAGATTCGAACCCAGTACCTATCAGTCTCGCGCGCGAGCGCTTAACCACTAGACCACTGAGCTGGCCGGCATTCAACGGTGTTAATGTCTAACTTCAACCGATCCACATTATTCGTCAGAAGGTTAAAGAAAATTGGTATAAGGCTATTCAAGTCCACTGGCACACATAATTAATAACATTTGGGAATTATACCAAAACTACTCGATAGAAATCAAAATAAACGTGAAAAGGAAAACGTTTTGAGACTTCAAATATATATTTCTAGTGGCCACCAAGTTTCATCTACTTCAGATGCTTTAAAGGCTCCTATGAGTTTTTCTTAAATTCTGTGGCTGTCCACAGTTCTATACTATCCATATGAACTAGAGAAAAACGACTAAGATTTTCTGGGAAGTCGGAAGTAATTAAGGGTACAAATTCTTTAGTTTTATATTAGCCTGATAAAACTGCGTAGATCAAGTCTAAAATGTCTTGGAAATGCTGATATGCTTTTTGTCAATTAGTGTAACACGAAGAGTCGACCGCGAAAATCTCCGTAAGCTAGGATTTGTAAAAAAACAGTGAGGCCAGTGTGATCCAAAATCATTGGGAATCCGATTGTTCTCGATCAAAAAGGAAAGATAATTTTTTCAAAAGATAAGTAGTCGTTTAAATGTGCATAAGAAGTTCAAAGCACTTCTTAAATTACTCTGGATATAAACCTCTTTAACTTTATTTCATATTTGGTTAAGGGTCGAGCAAGGGTCTATCTCTGTAGCAGCTTCGACTCTGGGGTAGTGGTTGGTATTAGAAGAACACTATTATTGTTGGGTAATGTTCCTTACTGTAACGGAGACAGACGAGGTAGTTTGTTTGCGTAACCATACTGCGGTTTTTTATAATAAGTAAAAGCAATAGTACAGAATGTAATATAAGAACTTGTAGTGAGTGAACCCGGTGTAATCTTACCAAATGGACAAACACATGAGGATATTGAAAAGACAGTGCAAACGCAAAATTGTAGTGCATTGTAATTGAAGTATATCAAACAAAAAATTACGAGCGATTATCACCTTGTACTAATACTAGGCGAGCAACAGTTTAAATGGCAGTTTGGATTTTTGAAATCCGCTGTGCGTCTTCTTGGCAGATTCATTAAATTTATATAAAACCGTTCATTGGAATTAGTTCTCGCATCACCTGAAGAACTCCCAATAATATTAGCAACAGAAATCGGAACTAACTCTTCTAGGTCTTGGAAATATTTTTAATTAGTGTAGCGATCGTGAATACGAATCGTAGATTTATTGGTATGTCTAAGAGAACTTCCAAAGTTCACGTCAATGATTGTGTGACAATAACAAAATTTAAGTAATCCACATTCAAGAGAAGGGTTTGTCTTCACGAGACTTAGACGTTGGTCCTTTTGTATAAAGACATTCGCGTTTTCTGTGTTGAATGAATTCATCAACTCTGAATTTGAATATTCGGGCAGAAATTAGGTTCTTTGTGGTTATGAAGGACTGAAAACTTTCTGTCTCCAATACAGCACTAAACATCTTTGAGACCGGCCATTGTAAACCGAATGATTTCTTCGCTCTTGTTTCATGATATTGCTGTACAGCTCAGGGTCTTTTATAACCTCCTTAGGAGTAGTCTAGGCACTCAAATAAGCAAGTCCTGGTGGATTCAATAGTTATTTATGACTTCGTATGACAAAAGTTCAAGTGAATCTATTTGTCTCAGGGCATTAGTGTTTCTAAAACTAGTAATTATCACTTTATCGGCCAGCAGACTAGTTTGGTGCAATATAAAAATCACAAAATGAGAATGCAAAAGAGCTAAGAGAAAACATTTGTCTAAGGGGCCAATGAGTTAATTACGGGAGCAACAAAAATTAACAGAAGCCTAAAAACAATTTCTAAACGGAGGCGACAAGGGGCGAACTAAGTAAAATTAGGCTAATGATAATGGTTATAAAAATGATGTTAATATCAGTATGGGTTTAGGGTGGCATTTTGGTTTTCTTGATCGAGATCAAGAGCTGATTGATATCAGACCAGTATTGAAATCCTGGAGGCACTGGACGGCCGCTTCTCCCTAATATGGGACTCCTCAGCAATGTGCATCCACGAATAAGAGCGAGACCGAAGGTCCAAGGTTCGAATTTCGCTTTCAGGGTCGTGGATGCGTACTGCTGAGGAGTCCCATACTAAGAAGAGACGGCTGTTCAGTGCCTCCAGGGTTTCAATGGTGGTCTAACATAATCGATTCGTGATCTTAATCAAAGAAATAATGTTAATAGTTAAGGTGGTAGTGACAGAATGGGAAGCACACATCAGGAACAGCTGTTCCATATAAATATCTATAAGTCTTGAATGAATATGTGGCTGCTGACCTTTCTCTTTAAGCTCGTCACTGAGGGGGTTGTGGTCAGGCCAGCTTGGGAACGCATCACAAGTAAGGTGAAACTGTGATGACAAAATTGTGTGCGCTCTGATGTGTACTTCGCTATAGCTTCCCTGGTGAATCGCAGTATTGACGTTTTTATAGGAATAACCTGAAGTAATTGCTATGTCCCATACCATCATCAGGTCCCATTCTATTCTCCCGTGGTCTATCGAGTACAGTCTCAAGTTGCGAAATTGGTTGTCACAGATTTTGACCATTAATCCTATGCCCCACTATACCGCACGCTTCTTTACGTACTCTAAGAGATTCATTGTAGGAGTTTATTTCACTTGTGTACTTATAAGTGTGTGAAAATCACCCATACATTCACTTCATACGGAAACAAATTTTTGACTATCTATCTATTGAACTCTTTTTTTACTGGCTTCTGCGTTTATTTATGTTTTTGCGGTTTTCATACCGAATTACTGTAACTCGGTTGCTGTTGTTGTGTTTACTGATAGCTTCTGTACTATATCACCAAAATGACTGTATCCCCAGTTCTTCAGGAACATTTGCTGTTAATAACCATTGATTCGCTACTTTCGAGACAAACTGAACCTAACTGTTCTCGTATTGTCCATTGGCAGATAAGAATACTTTTCTAATCATGACAATCGAGACATTAAATAGGAATAATATATTTGTAAGATCTCAGCGAATGAATTTTAATTAAATCCAACGTTTCGCCTGGCAATCGAGTTTTACTAGGTCCCAATATCTGTTGGAGAAAGGATTGTTCATGTATATTAAATTTATTTTGTACTTATAACTATTTTAATATTATCTCTCCTACATCTTTGTGTATATTTGCTATGTTATGATAAGAAAGATATTAAAATTCATCATCTTTGTGATCTGTTTTAACTCCAAAAGGATTCATTGAAAAAACCGGCTCCTGAAATACCTTATTTCATATTCATATCCCTTTTACAGAGAGACGATGAAAAATGTCATGAGTTTTGAGGTGTTTTCGGACGTAGGTCTTGAATATTTTATGAACGAACCCCAGAGTTAAAATTCCTGATTGCTACCAGATAAAGTGAAGGGTAGCGTAGACGTTGACTACATCATGCTACTCGTTGTCATTAGCGTTCAAGCCTCCAGTTAGCAAGGGACGTATGTCTCTTTCCGTCGAGGCGGATACCACGGAATAGGGGATCAGCCTGTTACTTCTATGCTGCTTGGAAAAGCTTCGCCTTACATTGTGATTACTCAATGTCAAACCACTCTTTTTTGTTTGTTCTTTAAGTTGTAGTGACCGGCGGGTCTCGATAAGAACACGATTGGAATAACAGAAACAATTATTATTATTGTAACCAATTGTACCAGAGATTGTTTTACTATATTTGTTTAACTGTATCAGACTCACTTCTTGTTTCGCTCTCCGCCTTGTTTGGTTCGAACTTGCTCACGCACTGCCTGTTCGCCTGTACTCTTTGGCACGTCTCGGTATTATTTCGATACCACGAGATCGCCAATAAATATACTTGATCTGGATTAATAAAGCCTTCTGATTTACGAGCTATCAAAGGAACCAAGTCGTTTTTGGGCGCGTAATCGAATTGTAGTGGTGATCATAGTCCGTCTTCGACTCGACACCTACTACAAAGTACTGCAAGGTCTTTTGGAGCTGATATTAATCGGCCTTATACCTGACTGCTCTTAACAGTTTAACTCCCATAGAAATAAGAACTAAGGTTTACTTGAGAAGCCACTGGTGAACATTCGAAGAAACAAAAGCCTTAGTATGGTACTTTATGAAACCTTAGATATAGAAGCTCTTTATTTTGAATTTATTCACTTTACTTTAGTGCAGAAACATCAGTATTGTATGTAGTTCCTTGGCCAAAAAAGGACAGACCTCTGAAATCTATTTGCTCGAATCCGGTCAACATGATAAAATGTCACATGTTATCAAACGATTTGTCAAAGTTCAAGGGATAATGTTTTACGAGCACTTTAAGGTCTCACCTCTCACACAATGATGATCCATTTTAGGTACAAATTGTATTTCATGAAGCCGTAATTTGCTTTAAAAAAAAGTTTATGCAGGCTTACAAACTTCTTCATTTGATCATCTGCTAAGCCCCATAACATTTTCGGCAGTGCAGGACGTGGCCCCCAAGAACAGTAGCAGCTTACATGTTGGTATATTTTTCTTTAAACCAGGGGCCAATGTACCGAAATCTTAGGTATGAGTGACTTGGCATGGATCTGTAGTATTCCATAGGTAGTTTTATGCCCAGGAGGCTGAGAAACAAGTTATTGAGAAAACGACTTTCGAGTGATGGCTGTTTCTTTCTACCTAGTTAAAAATGTGTGATACAGTGATCTCTTTTGCGTCACTCACCAGTGCTGCCACAAGTGAAAATCAGCGTTGGTTTGTAGTGGATGTCGAGTCGAAGACGGACTATGATCACCACTACAATTCGATTACGCGCCCAAAAACGACTTGGTTCCTTTGATAGCTCGTAAATCAGAAGGCTTTATTAATCCAGATCAAGTATATTTATTGGCGATCTCGTGGTATCGAAATAATACCGAGACGTGCCAAAGAGTACAGGCGAACAGGCAGTGCGTGAGCAAGTTCGAACCAAACAAGGCGGAGAGCGAAACAAGAAGTGAGTCTGATACAGTTAAACAAATATAGTAAAACAATCTCTGGTACAATTGGTTACAATAATAATAATTGTTTCTGTTATTCCAATCGTGTTCTTATCGAGACTGGCCGGTCACTACGGGTTTTTGGTCTTTGTTGCTCGGTGTTGCGTCTTGTTTGGTAACTGATTCGCGTGATCATTACTATGTGTGTCTCCTTGGGATGCTCCATGTTTCGTTCCGGGTTTTGATAGGCTTGTGGTTCTGTACGTAGATCTTTGTCTTATTATCACCAACTGAGGTAAATATCTGACCATATATATTGCTCGACAAACGAAAGAGGATATGAGACAGACTTTCAAAAGGACAACGTTTAAACGTTCTAGCAGTTGACGTCTCATAGTTTCGGTGAGTGCTACACAAGTGTTGTTGTTGTAAGTGATTGAACAATTAGTTGTTGAATTGTGTCATGAACATAGTGCTTACATCTGCACTTTCGGTTACCGAGGAAAGCTGGAAAAGAATAGCCAAGGAGTAAAAGAGTAACTTGCTGTTTACTATTTACCGAATCTGCTGCCGAAATCACACATCAACAAGAAAGTCATTCTGTGTTTTTCAAAAACTGAGTGTACAAAGAAGAAATCATGCATTTGATCAATACATAAGTTTAACGTACACTACTTAATAATAAATAGAACTGACAGAAGTGTTGATAGACACTTACGTCCATTGTAGATGACTAGAAAACATCATCAGTCTGCTTTATCCAGTAATGACATCTTGACGTTGGACAACAATACAAATATTCTTATCGATAGTACGCATAAGTAACTATAACTGACTCTACGTAAGATAACAGTTTAACCGAATCTATACAGAAGACATTTTCAGTAAAAGAGAGTCGAATGGGGATCTATAAACCCCATGTGAGAAAACTATGGTAGTTCATGATATGATATATATACTTCATTACCCTTATTTTTTACAATGTTTGTATCAATATCACAAAAGTCTAGTGAGTGCTTTTTAGCTTTTGCTTTGAATACTTTCACTTCTTATAGTTCAAACTCAGTGTTAACCAAGTACGAAAGACCTCTGACTAGAAGCAGTGTGTAGCTTATCCCCAAACTTTTTTCAGCTCATGAACGAGTTCAAAAATGTCTTCCTGGATACAGTATATTAAGTGTAACTTCATTTGAATCCATACAGTTTAATTATAAGCTCATCTGATTCGCATTGTTCCTGGGATTCCTAGCTTGTATAGTGATTAAAATACTTCTTAATTATCACAACAATATCATGTTCAAATGAAAGATATCTTGCACTCAATAGATTCAGAGCTTCCTACGAAGTCAAACTGTCCTACTGAAATATGTTATATTCGTGTATGCACCTAGTTTGATCACAACGACTGAAACATTGTAAACTGAGAGTATGGTTCATGTAAAGTTATTTGCTTACGGTTTCATTTAAGTAGTATGGAACACGGGGAATTTTAAGAAAAAAATATTTTTTCAGCATGTACCTCATCGTTTCATGGTCAAAGCACCTGTCAAGCTGGGAAAACGAATGTATTGGGCAATCGTTACTGTGGAAACCAGAAACTATCCATTTAGCACGTCATTTCATCTATGTTGATGTGTAGGAAATTTAATATGTAAGAACTTATTAAAATAGATACTTTTTGCCTTATTCACGGATTCAAATTTATGGATTCCGTCAAATATGAATAAACTATATCGTATTTCAAGATGACTCCGCACCAGATGATAGACATCAACAGAAATCACTTATCACAGAACCTATGAAATCACTTCGTACACATGTGTCGATTGTTTGGGCTTTCCAGTTGTTGTAACTGCATTCTCATTCTTCAAGCTAAAGGATCCAGTCGATGAAGAGGAAAACTTTTGATGAGTTGCACGTTAGTAAGTACTTGACGTGATATAGTTGTTCCTACTCCGTTTGTTCAGCTTATTGCGCCAAATGTTTCTAAGTCATAGAAGCCGTTACATGATAGGCCATGGATAAAAACCTATACTGCCTGGAGAGTAACAACGCGAAGACAAGGCAGATGCTGTTTTGGTGTAACCAGAGGAAGATAAAAACACATTAGACAATCTTGTAAGACTGTTGCCCAATCTTGCGATTTTAGTCCACAATCTAGGCTATATCTTAACAAAGTATGGTTTTCTCAATATAAATGTTGAGCAGCACAGATAATTGTGCAGAATATAAGACACAAACTTCAACAAGATACAGCTGTTAAATTAAAAATCGCCCAACGTTTCTAAATACATACCTATTTTATCCCTAAAGACAAAGACAAAAAGGTACGTCATATGTACAAGTGATATGAAATCCAATCTAACATGTCATTATGCATCACTAGAGGCTATACGGAAAATCAAACAACAATGGATTAATCGTAACGCTCACTCCACCACTTAACGAAGATGTACAATCTTTCGGCCGAATATGTTAAATCAATATTATCACCACATTAGTTTAGTTGGTATCCATACATTCTCATTCTATTTTGATTCTCCTCACTACTGATCTACATATCCATTGATTCAATTATGGAAGTAAGGTTGATGTATCTACACTACTGGAGCAGCCTAAAAAACACGAAATTAACCAGTACTTGTAGATAATTTGAGCCAAGCAAACTTCTATATCCAGTAAATTTCAACAACCCATAGAAAGTTGTGGTGAACTTATTCCTCACCCAACTTTTTCCATTTCGCAGAAATAAGGTTTTAAAACTACAGACTGGAGTTATGTCATGCTTAAAAACGCCACATGCCACATAATTACAAGAGAAGAAAAACAGTCTTACGTGTAACTAATCATTTACCTAACGTAACATAAGTTTCACGACTTCATCAATGTTCCTTCACTGATAAGGAACGAAAAATCTTCGGGACGGATTTTTTCGCTTAACCACTTAAAAGTAAAATACATCTTTTTAGCGGTGTGAACTATCATGGGAATTCTTAATCGCTTCATCAAAACTATCTTTCCCATAAATCACGGTGGTGATTTTTTTTTTTTTTAAAAGGACAGTGGTATTGTTTCACGTTGAGTTTAATTCACTGTTTTGATCGTAAATTACGTATCAAAACTACCGTTTACACTTTAATTGAATTTATTTCAGTTAACGTGACATTGTATTTGTGTGTTTTGATTCTGCTTTTGTGTATTTACTGCATCAAAGCATTCTTGGTCGACTGAGGCTTGTTTATTTGATAAGGTTGTGATTTATCTTACATATCTACCTTGCCTATCATTTTGTTTTATTCTAAGATGGTCGGCTCTGTACACAAGTGTGGACAGCCATATTGCTTATTCCCCGTGGAAGAAGGGATGCAATGTGACGATTGTAAGAAGTGGTTTCATAAAATGTGCACCCGCTTAAGCCCTGCTGCCTATAAAAGGTGCTCGAAACCAAATTCTCATTGGCTCTGTATGTTTTGTTGCTCAAGTAAGACATTACTCATTCAGGAAGCCATCAGCCTTCTAGCGTTAGCTAAAAAGGTCGAAGTAGGCCGTGCAGGCAACATAGATACTGATAATGAAGATTGTATCAGTGTCGTAAATGCTGCCATGGCAGGTACCAGACACCCAATTTCGCAACATGAAGCAAAAATTTGTACTCCGATACAACCAATGAAAGCCATGCCATTAAGTACTGAGGGACCAGTCGCTTTAGCAGCGACTGAGGACCCGGCTAGAACCACTATCGTCCAGAATAGTTCCAATCTGGATGCTGAGAATAGTGGCAAATGGATTACGCGGAAACGCAAAAGAGACGGAAAAACATCCAAAGAAAGCGCGCGTATAGTCGGTAAGTCATCGTTGGACTCACGTCCTGAGCATCAGGCAACTCCGCTCAAGTCCAAATGTAAGGAAATAATTAATACTGTTGTGGATGGAAATAGTCTAACTTCACCAAATGTTGTTGGGAGTAACTCGCTTGACCCACATGACACTGTCATAAAGAAAGCTAATAGCAAGAAGCCGGTAGCTAACCGGCAGGATCTGACATCACGGTCAAAGGCCGTGAACACGACGTTTAAGGCAGTTAAACAGGTGCCTAGTGTAATCATCTGGAACTTGGCAGAATCGAAAGACACTGATCCCGCTAAGAGACATGCCCACGACCTGCAGTTAGTGGGATCTCTCATCAGAAATATACTGCCAGAGGAGGTCCCAGGGGTACATATCTCGAAAGTCATCAGACTTGGTAAGTATGTTGGAGGCGAAACCCAACAGAGAAGGATCCTCAAATTAGTACTCGGTAATTTTGAGGAACGGGACGTATTACTAAATAACTCACGCAAAACTCGTGACTCAAACATTCGTATTCGACCTGACTGGCCACTTGAGGATCGGATCAAGTGGAAGAATGCCCTAACAGAGTTAAAAACTCGAAGGCTAAACGGTGAAGCGAACCTTACGATTAAGGGTTTTCGGGTAGTCAGGTCTTGGAAGCCAATGCTTCCGAGACCTGTGTGGGTAGAACGCATGTCTCCAAAAACACCCTAAATGTGTGTTATACGAATGCTCGTAGTCTTCGGAATAAGATGTCTGAACTAAGTTTGATGGTAGACGACTTAAATCCGGATATAATTGTTATCACCGAAACTTGGCTCACTGTAGATATAGACTGTTCTCCAGTCATTTCAGGCTACATCTGTGTCAGAAGTGATAGAGTTAGAAGTCGCAAGGGAGGAGGCATAATATTATATATTAGGGACCACTTCCGCATTAACTCGATCGTATCGGAGGCGCATGTAAGTGGTACGTGTGAGGTAGTATGTTGTACAATTAGGTCTAGAAACGGGTTAGTGACGATAGGAGGAATATATCGTAGTCCGTGTTGTCTCGCTGACGACTTTATCCTAAAACACGTCTGTTCTTGGAGTAAAGCAGAATGTTGTCTCATCGTTGGAGATTTCAATGCACCCCATACAAACTGGATAGAGCTCAGAGCTCCATGTGGGGGTTTCGATAGCGTCCTTCTGTCATCAATTATTCAATGTGCACTTGTACAATGTATCGTTAAGCCGACGCATATAGACTTGGAACATAATCCGTCATTGATAGACCTTGTCCTCACACACCACTGTGATGATATCGTTGACATTCAACATCTTCCCCCACTGGTGAATAGTGACCATGTCGTACTTTCCTTTAAGTTCCAGATACATGGTATAGAATTTGCATCAGCTCCACCCCGTCCTAATATCTGGAGAGCTAATATTCCGGCAATCAGGGACTATGCTATCTCAATTGACTGGTCGGTCGATGCTGATGGATCGATTGATGATGCATGGAATAGGTTTAAGTCTACGTTCGAATCCGTAACTCAACCGTTTATCCCATGGTCAGCACGTAAGTTATCATATTGCCCTCCATGGATTAATAAGGAAACCCGGAAGCTGTTGAAGCGTAGGAAACACTTCTGGGACTTATTCTTGTCAACAGGTCAGGCATCATTTAAGTGCGAATATAAAAAAATCCGGAATATATGTAAAAAGACCATAGCTAAATCCCGCACGGCTTACGAACGACAGTTGGCATACGATAGCCGTACCTGTCCGAAGCGACTGTTTTCGTACGTTAAAAGGCGGACGAAACGTAGTGATGGTATCCCCTCATTACTGTTAAGCGAAAATTCAGCTTTATTGGCTGAATCTGATCTGGCGAAAGCGGAGTTATTTGCTAACTATTTCAGTGAAGTCTACTCTACGTGTAGTGTTACAACTACTTGTCCCGTTGACAATGAGATACCAGCCATAGGACCTTTACACGTGACAGAGGATATAGTTCTTCCTTTGATAACTAACCTAAAACCTTGTAAGATACCGGGCCCCGATGGGTTACACCCACGTTTGCTGTCGTCGCTTGCGGACATTATCTCAAGACCGCTCACGATGCTCTTCAACATGTCCCTTTCACAGGCTCAACTACCTAGAGACTGGAAAGACGCCATAGTTAGTCCTATATTTAAGGATGGTCAGAGACGGATAGTATCTAACTACCGGCCTGTTAGCCTGACCAGTATAGTAGTTAAGTTACTTGAAAAATTAATTCGGGCTAAGCTACTGAGCCACATTGATTCGTACAATCTGTTAACTCCCGAGCAACATGGGTTTCGTAACAAGCATTCATGCTTGACTAACTTACTCATTGCGAGAGAGGATTGGACAGCTGCACTAGACAACGGCCAGTCTGTCGACGTGATATTTATAGATTTTAGCAAAGCGTTTGATAAGGTTTCACACTTAGGTCTTATGCAAAAGCTCTCGAGCTTTGGTATAACAGGTGCTATACAGGAATGGATAGGAAGCTTCTTATGTGACCGCAGACAGAGAGTGAGAGTCAATGGAACTCTATCCGAATGGAAACCGGTCAAAAGTGGTGTACCCCAAGGCACCATCTTGGGCCCTTTACTTTTCCTTCTGTATATTAATGAACTACCTTTATTACTTAAGTCGTCGACGTTATTGTTTGCGGATGATGTTAAAATCTGGAGAACAATAAGAAATGAGACTGATCGTTGTTATCTACAAGCAGATTTAGACGAATTAGTTAGGTGGGCTCATGATTGGGGCCTGGAAGTTAATTCTAGGAAGAGCGTGTTCATGCACATCGGGCACGATATTAGTTACCACTATACCATTAATGGTACATCTCTGCCACGCGTTCATGCGCATAAAGACTTAGGAGTAATTATAAGTCACGACTTAAAAACTACAACGCACTGCAGTGCGGTTGCTTCCAAAGGCTATCGCGCGCTATGGTCGCTTCGCAGAGCATTTAAATGCTTTGACGAGGATATTTTTCGAATTTTATATCCCACCTATGTAAGGCCACACTTAGAATACTGTATCCAAGCAGCTAGCCCTTGTCTGATAAAGGATACTAAATCGCTTGAGCGTGTCCAGCGTGTAGGGACAAAATTAGTAAAGGGTCTTTCCAAACTCCCTTACGATGAGCGTTTAAAACGTCTAAATCTTTTCCCCTTATCTTATCGTAGGACGCGAGGTGACCTTATACTGGCATTTCGTATCTTTAATTATGATCTGGGTGTTAATATGTCTTACCTTTTTGCTCCCTCCAGCACTAATAATCTCCGGGGTCATAGCAAGAAGGTTCTGAAACCGCGATCTAATAAATTAAAGGTGGGGTCCCGTTTTTCTCATCGAGTGGTCAATGACTGGAACGCTTTACCAGAACAAGTGGTATCAGCACCATCAGTGAACATTTTCAAAAAGAAGCTGGACCTTCACTGGAAGGAAATCTGTCAGGATTAACACAGGTTCATCAACCTACTATCCTTATTACTGAAGACTGAAGACTGAAGACTGAATGCACTGGCCCCTCGATCATAAAGTTATTGTATCTACATACACACATTCCCACCTCCACTTCCCTACACATCTGTTACTATCCCTCTTGATTCTTCTGGTACTTTACTATTTAATACTAAGAAATAATTAGCTAGTCTACTTTATCTACATTATGTGAGTCTAATGAGGACGTTGAACATAACAGTCTTAACGCCGCATAATTCAACCAACTCTCATTTTTTGGTGTTTTACGTTAAATACTTTCCAGTAAATAAGGCAAGATTTTGTATGCTGTGATTCAGACTTTTTGTACTCACTTAGAATCACTTTTGTTCTTTTATCAAGATTACTTTGTCCTATCAGACTTTTCTAAACGTAAACGTCCTCTCTTAATTTCAAATGTAGTATTGTGACTTCGCCAGCCCACAAAGTTAAAGAAAGAAACACTCATGAACATGCTGATAAGGAACAGAACAGTATTTTAGTCTCTGGTCACAAACTAACAATTCAGATCCAAAATATCTATTTTAATCCCGAACACATATTAATTAGGAAAACATTTTTGAGACTATAATTTATGGGCAGTACTCGAGATAAGTTAAAAAGGCCTTAAAAATTTCAACCTACATACTAGGGCCAAATGGGGGTTATAGATCTGTGTAAAGAAATCGGATTTATGGTGGCTATAGTTAGTTGCCTACAAATTCTTTTTCTCGTGAATGCACCTTCTTATGAATGGTCTGGTCTTGTCCTCAGGTTTTAGAGCCCTGGTTATTGTGTGCACATAGTCCGTACGTACTTCTCGCCTACTGACAGCTGTTATAACATACTAATTCCTGAAAAGTACTTCAACTTAGTTGTGGAAGTCGAGATGCGCAACACATGAATTACAAGATACCTACGAGTTTTTCTATGGATGCCTTATGGAGTTCTCAATAACAGTTAAAAGTATATCCGATTAAAAATAGTGTCTCATATAGCACTTGTTTTGTTTTTTGTTCTCTGTGTAGTTCTCTAAAATTGTTTTATGTAGTTATTTTTCAGAGTTCATTGAGTGGTGTAAAATGTTTTGAATCTCTTTTTTTGCTTTTTGATTGCAGTTTATGTTAAAACGACTTAAAAACAGGTTTATTGTAGGTCTGATCCCGAATGGTTCCGATGGTTTAGCACAAATTGGCTGTGTTGTGATCCCTACTACAACTTCATTTAATCATTTTAAACTAATAAGGAAAATATTTCGAAAGAATATACCACATCATTTATTTCTGTCGTACCGCAAAAGCAGTATTTGGTTGAGATGTGTAAACATGAACTTGATGGAATCCAGTGGGTAATTTAAAAGACTGACTTTATTTATCAATAACAAATGCATAATAGTGACATGAATATCTCACGTTTCTCCTTAGCCACTGATTGACCAGCCGAAGTTTTGTACGTCCACATAAAACTACAGGCCATGATGAAAACTTCAAAATTTTATAAAATGTCCTGCAAATTGCTTTACATGTGTTAACCGGATATGTCATTCAGTCTTGTGAAGTTATTAATTTTACAGGACTGCCGTTAGGTTCAAGTGATTTTCGGGTGCTTTACATTCTAAGCATATCTAATCAATGTGAGAAATAGCACCTTAGTCAACTTATTCGAGGATTTATTCGATTATTTTTTTCTTATTACTTCTTTATTTGGACGTTAAAAGACTTTGTTTAACGTTCATCAAAATTTTTAACAGTGATTAAGTCATGAATAAATCTATTTGAGATATAAAGGTAGGTTTTTGTTCTGTCTGCTAGATTTATGACATCTGTCAGAGATAATGTAATGGACTACAAAAACACTCGAAAAATTACTCATACGTCACCACATAGGTAGATTGAGATTTGAATTATTAACTTCACATTTTTCAGAGTATATTGCTCTAACTAAAATAGCTAGATGTTTTTTGAAAGGACACTCATACATTTTGTGACCGCGTACACGATAGGACTTTCCAAGTATGGTCTCGATAAGTCTGTTTTGCTGCGCCAATCCCTTTCCTATATCTCTAGAAATCTACGACGCATGAGATCAAATGATTCCCTACACTAACCTTATTTTCCGCGTTTAGTATTTATAGACATTTTTTCTAAGAATTTTCCTAACTGCCCTAATTTATGCCATGAGATTTCTTCAGAACTTACCTTCTTTTACAAAATGAAACCAGTCAGTTATGTTATAAATAAAATTTCAAGACTGAAACCTATGGTAACAAATACCATGTAATTCCTTTTTACTTCCATTTAAATATTATTTTATGGTGGTCTGTTTCCATCACCAATGAAAGTAACTTTACGGTAAGCCTTTGAGCTTAAATATTACATTATATGACACTTATGTATGCAGCAATTTCAAAACCATATTAATGTTTTGGTACCCATGGTTATCTTAAAGTGGGAGATTGAAAAAATATGCAAAACCATATAACAGTAGGTTTTAAATTAAATTTCATTTACATCCAAAGCAGAACAATTTTTCGTACTTACTAAGTAGGTTTCACGTTGGCCAAACAAGCCTTTAGTACTCTGTTTTAAATATCAGATCTAAGTTACTTGAGTCAAATTTTTAGCAGTGAAGGAAATTCATAATTCGAATATAGCTTCTATTTCAAAAAAGCATCAGCTGGCGAACCTCTGAAAAAAATTGAAGCGTTAGACTGTTTCGACTTCATTTTCAACCTCCTTACAGTGTGCACTGATGCATTCACATGGGCTGAAACCCATAACTTTCAGGCCTTTAACTGAACAATTATGCTTCTAGTTCACTTTCCTTAGTTTTGATCATCTATCCCTCTGAGATCAGTCATTGATCTGTCAAACAAATGGACTTGTATAGCCTTCATTTGTATATATTATGATCATGCATAAAACATGAAATTAATCTGGAAGGTGAAATATTACTTACTTACTTACGCCTGTTACCACTCGTGGAGGAGCATAGGCCGCACACAAGTTTCCTCCATCTAACCCTGTCCTGGGCAACCCTTTCCAGGTCTTTCCAGTTGTTATTCATCCTTTTTATATCTGCTTCTATTTCCCGGCGTAATGTGTTCTTTGGCCCCCCTCTTTTCCGCTTCCTTTCCGGATTCCAAGTTAGGGCTTGCCTCGTGATTCAGTTTGGTGATTTTCCTATTGTACGTCCGATCCAATTCCAACGTATTTTCCTAATTTCCTCTTCAGCTGGAAGCTGGTTTGTCCTCTCCCATAAAACGCTGTTGCTGATAGTATCCGAACAGTGAATGTTGAGTATTTTGCGTACACAACTGTTTATAAATACTTGTACCTTCTTGACGATGGATGTAGTAGTTCTCCACATTTCAGATCCGTACAGTAGGACCGTCTTGACGTTCGTATTGAAGATTCGCACTTTGAAATTAGTCGACAGTTGTTTGGAGTTCCATATGTCCTTCAATTGTAGAAATTTGGTCCTTGCTTTGGTAATTCTCGCCTTTACGTCTGCATCAGATCCTCCTTGTTCATCAGTGATGCTTCCCAGGCACATGAATGTTTCTAAATCTTCAGAGTCTCTCCACCAAGTCAAACAAAACTACGTAAAACTGGACAATTGCTTTGTCTAAGCTAATGGAGTGGAAAGTTATCTTTTTATGTTACGAAAAATTAGGACTGGTAACCGGTTGATATAAGTATTGAATCAGTAACACAGTTTCTAATAAAATATGTTTTAGAGTGTGAGGCAAGAACTCATTCTGTCAGATTTTACTTTTTTATTATCTTTATTATTTCATCAAGGATTACCATAACTTTCTTGTTGTTATAGCCGTTTTATTTCCTTTTCACTAGTTTGGCATCACTAGAATGAAATAACTTTACAATAACGGGTTTAATCTGCAAGAGAGCACCCTATACTCTTCACTAATCGATATCAGTTATCAGAACATGAAGATCTAGGGTTACTCACTACTCATCCTAAACTACCAGCTATTGTATTTAATTGAGCATTTCGTATTGTACGTATTCGTATTGTATGTTCTGTAACTAAATTCGATCGCTAGTAGAAGTTAGACTAGATAATGAACAATTCCACTCTAAAACCTTACGAATTACCGAACAATTTAGTGTATAATTTGGATGTTCAAAGCCAGTAACACCGGAACATGGCGTGCAAACGGTTTACATTTGAGTGACTATCCCCCAAATGCCCTGGTACGGCCGAGAGTGGGGAGAGTCCGCCCTCCCTCTCAAAATGCTCTCACACGGCCACAGTCAGTCAGTCAGCTACAACGTAGGACCAGGCACATATATGCATCGGTCCAAGTTGCTATACCTCGTTAGCACAACAAGATCAACACCGGATTAATAGTAGTTAATTTAGTGTTGGTAGTAGTATATAAATTATAGGTTGTATATAAGGATATAGTATAGGAAGGAAGAGAGATATGAAGCAATTTTAGTCTCAAGGTTTAAGGGAAGATAAAGAGTGTATACACCTACGCCATTGTGATCGATTCTGAGCCATGTCACACAGAGTCTCCAACCATTGGTTACGATAGTCACGCGGACCCCAACCAGGTAGTCTGCATCTGCCAACATGGCTCAGACTAGAAGTTAGTGACTTCAAGCACTGATGCCATGTTTTGGTTTGGCCGCCCCTAACTCTCTTCCAACCGTCCCCAATACTAGTCATCATAGCGCGTCGTGGTAATCGGTGTTCAGGCATACGTAACACATGGCCCAACCATCTCAGTCGATGAAGATTCATCACCTCATCAACTGATTTACCATCGTTCCCTAATACCCTGCGTCTAACCTCACTATTACTTACCCGGTTATCCCAGCAGATAAGAGCAATATTTCTAAGGCATCTGTGGTCAAATACTAGTAACCTACGAGTATCACACGGCCACGCGTATATATCTTCTGCCAGGGAAGTTCTACTCACTGCCTTCTCATGGTGGGGGTGTTGTTTACAAAATGGAGAGGTTGAAAAGCGAATGTCTGGCGCTTTAACCGGGTTGGTGGACACGGAAATTCCACCTAGGGGAGTTGGAAAACCCTGATTCCAAACCAATGGTGCACATGGACTCTAGTATCCTGAGGGAACAAATGGTGTATGAACCAATCGTTGGTCACTGTCTACCATGGGACTGTATCTCCTTACGATGCTCCACTGCCTTGTGGATCAGACCTTTAGGTCAAAGGCTCCGGGTGTGGGCCCCTAAGAAAACCGCCTGCTTCAGTCTGGGCACCTGGGCAGTATCACAGCCCTCACACAAATCAAATGAGATTTGTGTGGCGCATATATATTCGGTGCCCCTTTGTACCAATATTTATGTGTTTAAATAAATAAATAAAAATAAAAAATTTTAGCAACTTTCGAAAGCTTTATTCCTCTGTAGACAGTTCGCTATGTAACTTTTGTAACTGTTACTCAGTAGCCTAAAGCACATCTTGCGTGACCACTTGTTGGTCTTTTTATTTGTAATTCAATCGAAATTGTACATAATATTCTGGTTTATAATGAGGAAGTCGCTGTAAACTTGAATATTCGAAGTTACGAACAGAAAGCGTATCAATAAATGCTAAGAGTCAATTATCATTTGACCTGGTTAGACTGGTGGTTCTAATGCAGAAATCTAAACGAAATAATATTATCACAATATTGATTTATCTGAGTCCTGAGGATTCATGTCTCATAGTAAGTGATATTAAGTAAAATAAGTTTTGTAGGTTTAGAAGAATGGTCATTTCCATAAAATCTGTACCTTTGATAGTTTGAATATTTAGACTTATACTCAGTAGATTTTGTAACCGTGTTTTCGGCTAAGTCCACTTCATCCGATTTCAGGAGTACAAAAGAAATTTCACAGTGTAGAACACAGACCTATGTCAGATTATTTTCATGGTCAACAGAGTTATATACTGATGACTCCACCTCGAAAATCAAAATCTTTCACTATCCAGTCATGTAAGTAATTAAAACTGAAGTCATTCTTGTGACTAAACCATAAACTAAAGTCTGCTTCTGACGAATATCATGATGTTATGACATTTTTCTACACATAAAGAGTGAATCGGATTCAGAAAGTAATTTACGAGTAGTATCTGAGTGGTATTATGTACACTTTACATTCTAAGGAAACATTGAGAGAATATGAAAAGTCACATGTTAGCCTATTTTGCTATACTGTGAAATGAAGGTGATATTAATGAAGTTGGCAGGGTTTCCAAACTTTTTATAAGAATTTATCAGATCTTGCTAATTCCGGTTATGATGTTGTAACATTTTCAAGTGTTGGAAAATAAAACTAGACTGATGATCCTTCATCCAGTGTAAGCTATAACTTCTCACATAACTTTATAAAAGTATCCTCATGAATACTCGTCACTCAATGGTCCGGTTACTCGAAATTTTTAAATGTTTTGAAGCCAGCATTTGTTTAGAATCTCCATCACAATAACAGATATGATTATATGAATGCCTCTCGATATTTTTTTATTTAAATGATATAAAATAAACAAAGATTACTTTTTCGCGGGATTATAGATTGCTTTCCAAATACAAAAGTCGATTGAGTAATAAAATTCAGGAAAATGATATGCTTATTGATAAGGGAAATGGAACTTTCTTCGGATAGTTGCTTCATAATCTGACGGAAAAGTATTCCGACTTAAACGATTCAACGATGAAACCAGAAGGAACACCGTGACTGAGTTAGTTGGCTTTTATTGCTTAAAACATAATTTCTACTTTATCATTGATGTAAATCAAAGTAAAGATAGATTTATTAGCTTAAGTGAGTTAGTTCAATATGCGAGTTATGTGTACCCCCATTCCTTTCTACTTTTCCTACTGTTAATAAGAATAAGCTGTTGTGTTGTAGAAAGCAGTTGTAAATTCAAAAAACAATTATATTTGTTCAGAGGCTACAGAAAGTAGGATTGTAAGCATGGGAGGTTTATCTTAGTGATTTAATTTATATTTACATCATAGATCGAATTTCACTAAATAACCGTTGAAGGCCAAGAGGTATTGAAGAATTGTCTCGTCTTTCGAGACAAACCGTTGGAAGCGTCGAAGGCTTCGCGTTCGACTTTTGGTGGATGCATGAGCACATTGCTGAGATGTTTCATACTAGGGAAGAACAGTTGTCTAGTCTTTAGTGGTTTTCGTTGGTTATTTAGCTAAAGTCATTTCGCAACCTAAACCATAAATATGGTCACATTTACGTGATATCTAAATATTTATATCAAGCTGCATTCATCATAAAGTACAATTATCTTCTAATTCTTAATTTGTTGCAACAAGATCTTCAACGTCAAGAAATCCTTTTAATGTACATCTTGCCCGAGAGAAAACCCCATATATTCATAGATAAGGGTATAGCTACATACAAAACTTTTGAATAGCATAAGTAAATATACCTGATATGTAGTGTTTTAAGTAATAATTGGTTGATTTTTCTTTTGGCAAGCTGTAAGTTTCTGTTCTGAGAATATAGATTGAATGGCTTTAGTATCGTACATGTAAACATTAGTGTCACTTTTGTTATTTAAACACTATCTTTTGTGTGCAATTTTAATTAATTTTACATCACTGTAATCAGCTGATAATGTTCTTGTTAAATCAAACACTTTCTTATCTTATAAACTTGGTGTTATTTCCAAAACAAAAATGATCTATTTAAAATTTCTCAGTAAGTAGAAAAATTAATTTCTGAGGTTTTGCCTCTTTCTACACACTTTCACTGTTTTTGTGCAATAATTGGTTATGATTACCTAACACTTTTTATCATTTACTCATCACCATCAATATATTCACCTATATTGGTTTATATAACACTTCATCTTGTTTAAACCACCCCATTTCTGGTTCGGGAATCAAGATTAGTGCTAGAATCTTCTGGTATTTACTTCTCATAAGGTGCTGAGCTATTCAGCTTTACGCATACCACAAAAGGTATAATCAGTCTGCATGAAGTTGTATATGGATTCTAAAAACAGCGAATTGTTATAAATAAGCATGCACTGCATAAATGTAACCAAGTTTGTTTTCAGTTCATTTTTTCGAAATCGTTCTGAAAAAAACATAACCTATAATGGTTATTATACAATAAATAATTCAATATTTATATGTAGCGCGCAAAATATAGTCAATACAACTAGTTGAGTACATTTTTTTAGTTAATAACAGTTATATTATTTCCAACAAATCATACCAGTCAGTTTTTATTAAATAAAAAGTGATTTTTAAGACCTGACCTCGGATATCACTTACAACCAGTAACAAAATTTAAAAGCTTTAATTAGTAATTTAGATATAATTAGCGAATTCAAAGTTGATTACTGTATATCACTATTTATATTGATTAAGCAACATCAGCATAGGTATCCCACTTGAATATTGCACAAGCGTTCTGTTGCATAAACTGTTAAGGTATATTAGGGATTTATTTTGCAACAACAGATAATTAACATTGTCAGCAGTCTCATTATTTAGGTAATTACTGGATAATATTGAACAAGGGAGGTCTCTTTATTGACTTGGAATGTTTCTAAACCGTTCAAACGTTAAAAAATTTGAAGGATTTGGTTAAGGTCAGTTGTGAATCATATTAAATAAAATAAAGATAAATAGAACTGTTGGATTCCCTAATTTTTTTCCTCACTGTTGTAACGACCTTCGACAAAATGACCTTCAGATGAGCAATTTGTGAGAACTTGTTTTGTATGGAGATAGTCTTTAAATGGTTATCAGTTGAGAAACTGTTAGAAAGCATGAGGGGGTGGATCGCTGTTTAGTTCTAGTTATAGACACCACAACAATTTACATATTCCATACAAGTGATCAATCTCTAGATATTCAGGTTTCAAAGCTAGCTCGAAAATATTCGACTATTAATTCTGAATGCTACTTTCAGCTTCTATCTATTTATGATATTGCCCAATCTTTATCTGGTGCCACTAATGATATTTATCTCACACATGAGATGATTGAACTATACTGGTCACAGCTTTTTCACGATTTCTGAAGATCCATCTGTAAGTTGACTACTAATGATTTTTTCTAAGACTACTAACATTTTTATGATTTATCATTCTTATTACTTAGGTAAGCAGTTTGAAAGTTCAGCTTCTCAATAATGTTTAAATTGACTCCGATTTATTATGAGAACTATCTTCTGTACATTCATAATGCTAATCGACCACATGTCTGCACATACGTATATGGTTAGACAAGACTACTCGAACGGTTTTCATGTACAACATAATCTTAATTTTCGGAGAATAATTCCTGTCAAAAATTGACTTAGGTGTCTTTTTTATCCGTGATATTATTGAATGGATACTCTTGTGTGGAAATCGACCCAAGGATCTTTATGTTTTGTGGCCAGCATTCTATTATATGCTCACTGGTAATTAGCTTTGAGATAGATTGCCCGAAGTTCTGAAGAAAAGCTGTCCTGTCGAGTCAGTCACGTCAGTATTAAATCAGTCATTTACCGATAGGAATGGATAGGGAACGCAGGTTGAATAGATCTGAACATACGTACCACTGAAGTTCAACTCAATGGCTCTAAACTTTAGTGTTTTCCATAAGGTTTGATGGTTCTCATTTCAATTTCGTATGATGTAGTAAATAAGCACTGCAAGACAGCCTCAAACTTACATCATTCCGTGACAAAAATCCCCTCAACGGTATATAAAACATCTCCACAAGACTGTCACACTTAGTAAATTTCGTTTGTTCATTATTTGTATCTGATACATTAAATGTGCTTGTCCATCTATTAGATTGTTAACAGAAATTTTGAGTCCAAAAAGGAATATATATGCTATACGATATTTCACACTTTTTTCTATTGATTTCTTTTCCAACAACCCAAACAACATGGACATAATTTGCTCATATTTTCTGTTGTTTTGTCAATGAGTATTTCTCATTGAATTATTGGCGTGTTACTGTTTTTAAGCACATTTTCAACTCTGTTTTTCATATTAGAAAATTACTTAGTAGAGTATGTGTGATAATATAAATTACTTTGTGTGTGTGTGTTTATACGTGCCACACATAGTAATCTCCTCATTCGATCAATCAATATTCGTATACTGATAGGTCTTTTTTTTAATAAACGTATTGTGCGTGAACACAATTTGTTATAATACTGTTAAAGTCGTTGGTGTGTGCCTAAGATTCTTAATTGTTTGCCAGTATTGTCAATATGGTAATAAACTCAAAACACTTCTTAAATCATATTAAAAGTTTAACAGATCAGTTGAACGAAGATACAATTTCAAGCATTAAATTATCTATATTTTTAGAAATTCATCTTTTAGAAACTTTGTTGAATCTAAAGCACAGTTTGTAGGATAATATCTGTATGTATCTTGGATTGTAGTTCTTTATAAGAACAAAGAACTGATTTTAGCATTAGAAAGGGTATGGAAGAAACAATAAAGAGTAACAAAGGAAATGTAATGTGAACATGATAATCTCGAGTAAAGTTAGAGGTATGTTGGTTGCTATTGCTTCACGATTGGCCATACTATTAAAGGATGCCCCTGTTCGAATTACTGAAAAAGAAAATTTTGTTAGGAGTACTGAACTTGAACACCTAGAAATTTGACCTCCAAGCCGAAGGGACACCTGTCTGAGTCCCATCACAAATCCTTTCAGCTAGCAGTTCTTAATGTATTAGGTTCGTACTTCAAAGACCTCACCGCTAGCGACGGAATTCCGCGGGCAAAGGCGAGGTATGCTATTTCGAGAAGGCAGCATCATTGCAGATACTGTTTACCCGAGAAAAGTACCTCTCTGACGTTACAGCCCTAAGACAGTCAGCAGTACGAATTTCCCTTCATACCTTAAGTTGCTGCGTTTAGTCTAATCACTCCCCAACTGATCTGTCTAGTTCGATAGAACCTAAGGCGATAAGTATTCCATCCAATATAGCTCAATCAGACCACCATGCTATGGTAGCAGCTTTACTGCGGATTGCAGTGGAAGATGTTCCTGTTGAATCATTTTGACTGAGACTAACGTTCAACAGAAATGGATTTTTAATAATCACCTAATGTATCTAAATTTCGGCTCTGGTTCAAGTTTAATTTATCATAAAGGTGTATAGTTTGCTTGCTCACACCATACTAGAAATTCGTATATGAATTGCTGTTTAAATAATTGGTCATTGTTTAATGAAATTGCCGCACCATAGGTTCATTATTACTTTTGCGTCTGTTCACTGGTTGTACAATTGTAGCTTTAATTCATTGTCGATTTTGAAAAATATTTCTTCCACTTAATAATTCTCTAAACTTCCGGATTTTTAAATTTTATCCTCTATAATAAGATGATTTCTATTTGTTTGAATATTGTGCATAAGTAAGTTCACTTGGAAGACAGTCTTCACCACGTAATTCCATCACTTGTAAGATCCTTGAAAATTAAATAGTATAAAACCGACCACTTATTTTTAGTTTATAACTCAGTAGTACGTCGCTACAATTTTAGGGTCTTACATCAAGCGATTTATCTTTATATCATACAATTTTTCCTATCAATAAATTTGAGTAAAGCAAAAATCACTAACACAGTAGAATAACATGAATGCAGCTTATAACCTGCTTATAACCCAGAATTAATGTTACAAATTATTTGCTAAGCAAAATACTGTACATAGTTTATATCATAATAGTATCAGAAATGTCTATCAGTGAGAATCAATAAAACTGCAATAAACTATAAAACAGTTAGAAGAGTTGTTAGAGCAGTTAAATGTTAAAGAATGTTATTAATTCTAAGCTGTGAGTGGCTAAAGTGAAGCCACAAAATAAACTGAATTCATGTTGTTCTAGTATGTTTGTTGTTCTTGACATATTACAACAACCACCCGATTCAGTCTATGAGTAACTGTTCCATACTTATCATAATTAATCTCTACTAGTCACAACTTTCCACTAGAATTTTGTCTGGTTAAGCGGTTAATAAAACATTTCTATCTGAAAATACCACTGTTTTCAATAGTTCTTCATCTACAACCATCTCACAACAAAAACCAACTTCCCAAATTGCTCTTCTTGGGAGGGGGGGATTTTAGAAAATTCGGAATTTATATTATCTCACCAATATTGAATAAAGAATAACCGAGAAGCTAGTAAACATTAGATAAGTCCCAATTTAATTCTCATAATTTCTGCATATTATCTCTCTTATTTACCGATCACAATTTCAAGTGTCACTTTATGACCACATTATAGTTGTGTGTTGTTCTTTCAAACTCTGTCAATCCATCATGCTTGGCGTTCCAAAACCAATTGAAATGGACTATTCAATGTTCATTGTACGTTTCGCTAGTTACTTGATTATTTTTAAGAAGAATGGTCAACTTACTATCTTTAATAGTTCTCTTGTTAGTTGATATTTAAAATTCATTTTTTATCATCACATGAATTCGGAGATTGATCTATTTTCATAGATTAATGATGTACCTTCTAGTCAGTTGGTAGAAAAGTTGTATGTATCATTAGTTGTACACATTTAACTACCTTATGCATTTTAAAAAGAAACTTGAGAAAATAACTTACCATTAGTGAAATGAATAACAACAGTAATGAAAAAAAGTAGGAAAGTTAGTGTAAGTTTACATTTCAGGGGTCCTGAACAATCATTACCTTTTTCCAGGTTTAATAGCTAGGAACTTTTACACTAAGTAAAAAAGAAGTAAATTCTGTATGATTTCAAGTAATTCTTTTTATGTTCCATACAAATGAGAGATACGTTGTGAGTGCTTTTAAAGTTAGGAATAGGGTTATAAACAAAAATTGATCAGTTTGCGAGCTGAACCTTTTGGAAAATATATACCAGTCAACTATTAAAAAATAATACTCGTCGCCAATCGATGTCACCTAGTGAAATAATGTGGACCTAGTTCATAGTTGTTCATCAGTACACTACCACTACTCCTAAATACGATTGATCCAAGGATAGTTAGGGTATACAGCAAGTTATTACAGTAAAATAAGTTATTTTGTAATATTTTTATTTTCTCACTCGGCATTGTTGCATATTATTTACATTATTGTAAATGAACTATTCAAATCTCTTGATATTTCTCATCCTCTCATTTTTCATATTTCATAGTTTACCAGCGTTTGTGTAATCTTAAGGCAGCTGACTTGTACAGAGCTGAGACCCTTGTTTAAAAATATATTAAATGTTTCTTCAAGTGATTTATATATGTCTGTCTGAATGAAAAGGAAGAAATTTGTCTTTAAAAAAAGCCCCCATCAATTTTTTTAAGTTAACAAATCCACTTTTAACAAGCTAGTCAAATATCATGTATAAAGAATATCTCATAATAAATTTTACTGCTTTTAACTTCAAAAAACTGTTCAAACACTTTGAACGCCTCAAACTAGTTATGATCACTTTCTATGAATTTTTCAAGATTGTGGGAGAAATCAAGCTTTTGTAATTTAGTTATCTTTTTTGTATCTTCTCTCTCTAGACTGTTATTTTTGATGTATTAATCAACAACTCAAATGTTCAAGAAGTTGCCTCTTAATTGAAATGAGTGTATTTGAACGTCTTCAACAAAGATTGGCCAAATGTTCCACATCTGCTCGCGGTCAGGAAACTGCACAGATTTATCATAAAAACAAGTCAACTTCAGAACAAGCTATTTTTTTGGATGGTGTAGTTACAACAGCTGATGATCGTTCAACAACAAATACTCTTCCATTATGCCACAATCATTCACAAACTTGGAGTGTGGAATCTCAGATGGCTTCCAAGATAGCTAACAGCTATTCAAACCCATCTCTGCACACAGTTGGAACAGTTAACTCTAAAGGTAATGCAACTCCGGATACGGAAAACGATGTGCCTAAATCAAATTTTAGTCACAGTCAAGATCATTTAAATACAACCAGTAATAGCTCATATCAACGTCAACCACAACAACCTAGAAGAAAACGAGCGAAAACTCCAGTTAGTTCTTTCTATCGTGTGAGCAGTGATGATGATTGTGATACATGTGATGAAGATGAGGAAGATGATGCTGATAATAATAATAATGAAGAGTACCTGGATCAGTGTGATGATTTAATTATCAAACAATCTGCTGCATTTGAACGTAGATCACAACGTCTACGTCGTAGTATTGACCGGGCTAAAGCAGCTTTACCTGCTGATTTTGCTGATCGTATTGAGATCTCAGATTCACCTGGTGATTTACCTAATCAAGAATCATCTAGTGGGGCACACCTTCAAAAACATAATCGAAGCGTTAGCAATCTCGGTGTAGATTTAACTGATCGATTAAGCAATCGTGATTCAGATTCTGAAGAAAATGTAAATAATAGTAATAATGTAAATGGGCACTATGAGTCTCAAGCAACCTCAAACTCAAATGAAAATCGTGCGGAATCAATTATAAAAAAAGATAAATATTCAGAAGTTAGTGATGCATTCAAAATAAAATCAACTGATTTGGTAATACCACATGAGTAAGTACTTTAAAAAAGAAACATTTTGTTATTCAATTACTTGTTGAATTATTTGATTTGAATTGAAGTTATACCGAAGATTAGTGATAGTTCTAGGAATATCGATTTCTGATAGTTGATTCTAAAACTCCAACTGATTATACGTTAAACGTTTATTTGGTAAAACAGAACGCTTTGTAATTGCAACATTTTCATGTTGCTTAAATCGACTAACATACAAATATGATACTCTAGATTAATGCGATATCAAGATATTCGTTTGTTTATTCGTCTCTGTTGATGATAGCTGTGATAGATTACAAATCAAATAATACTTGAAAGTGTGAACAGGTTTGCATAAATCGATTTAAGTTGGCCCCAAAATTCTGAATTTGATCTAATGTATGAACTTAGCCAAAATAGTTATTCAGTATTATTTGTTGGTTAATTTTAAGTTTACTCGATATCTAAGAAAAGTTCCAGAAAGATTAAAATCTGATTGACAAATGCAACTACTAATTACTGGTTATGCTTGTTTAAATTTAAAAATGATGACCATCAGATCCCGACTTATTGGCTTCAAGATCTAGTTCTTTCCATCAGATATGAAAATATCTGAATAGGTTTCAAATGAATCAGTGCTGAAAATTTCAAGAATGAATAGTAACACTAAATAAAACACTCCCCATGCTAAAGTTGTTTGTTATTCACCTATAAACAATCTAGTAGAATGTAACAATGGAATAAATACTTGTGTGTAATGTGCCGATTCTGCTCCCCTTTGAGCTTTCACTGAATATGTCATATAAATTGGTGTCAATGCTTTAGGGACTTGAAAACATTCAACCAAGTAAGTAACTACACCTTGAAAATAACTGAATTCATCATGATCAGTATTTATGATTACTGAATAGGTCATTTATCGTTTTGGTTATTAGTTAAAAGCTATACGAAAATATTTCAAATATGTATGATGCCTATTTTTGTTAAGGATTTTCTACATTATAAGTGGGAAACAATAATTCAGACACAAAGCAAAAAAGATAGGTAGTGGTTCAGCTAAGATATCTCTTCGACTATTATATTGATTGTTTGAAAAACCGATAATTGATAATCTCCTCCATGCTTTATTGATGAGAATAATTTTTTGGAGATGGTAATGGAGTTAACGTTATGTTAAATATGTCATTCTTATTGAGAAAATAAATTTAGAATTGTAATTATATCTGAAGGTTAGCCGAAGATACCATGGAAACTGGATAAGGCTATTTATTTGTGGTAATGTGTTCTATCACATGATAAGATTTATTTTAAATTGAAATGTACTAAAAAATGCATGAAAAGAAATAAGAAATCAATTCAGGGTAATAAATTGATAATGGACATCAATGGCTTATGGTTAAAACATCCAGCACTTAGCTAACCACCAAGTAACAGATACGAACCTCGATCCACTCACTCCTGGTTCAGCAGTCAAATAGTATCACTTGACTTCTTCACATGTTCAGTATAGCTCAGAATCTTGTAAACAAGCAAGTAAGTTTCATTAATCCAAAGCATGAAAAAGGTATGGTTTTTAAAATAAAAGAATAAAATAACGGGAGGGAAAACAGTTGAATAGGTTTGTTTGGTAAACAATATACATGATAAAGACATCAGGGATTCAGACGTTGTAAATATGCAGTCTTTGTCCGTTGCAACCAAATAACCGTTGTTACTAAGATACTCTGTTACCCCACTTTTAATTATTTGAAAGCCTCAAATATTGTTTTTTAAATGAAGAGATCGGTATACTAATAAATTTACACTAGAAATCGTTTATATCACAATCGATGTTACATAACTTCAATGTAATTTATAAAATTCTAAGATAATTTTTATTGTCTAGAATAATATGGGATCACTTATTGCATTGCACAATGCTATTATTTACTTTATAAAGAACAGATCAACACACTAATCCCGTGATATATACGGTTTTCAGCCTTGTGTTGATTTCTAATTCACACCGACAAACTTATCTTACAGTTGAGTTGTAAATTCAAGTAAATTAATGTGATGATTTGCTTGATATTAAAAAGAAGAGTCCAGCATCTTTCTAGTTCATATATTTTACTTACGTTTTAAATCCATTATATGAGTGGAATTGTCGAATTATTGAAATTGATGGGAAAAACAATCCATCTTCCATTTACCTTCGTAACAATTAAATCTGTTTATCACGAACACTTAAATTTAAGATTCACTGTATGATAGAATGGTCTAATAGAATTCAGTTAACCAGCTTTTCGATTGGCCAATACTATTGTATGTTATTCCCGATAGCATAGTAATAACGCTAGAATGTAGGCAACTTCGCTGTTATGAAATGATTACTAGTTAGTGGCTGAATTAAAAGTTTAGAAATCCAGCAAAGAATTATGAAAATTTTACGAGTTTTTGACTGGTACCAGATAGCCTCAAAGAGAATTCAATTTTAATAGTGAACTTTCAATTAATTTACAATGTTTAGTAGCCTTCTTTATTTGTATTAACCAGTCACTACACCATGACTATTCCTCTTTAATTTCTCTCATGTTTTATGAGGGAATAAAACTTGTTGAGTTAATTGTTGAAAATGTGCGATTACTTCAGTATGAAAGCTAAAATTCAACCATATTCAAATGAAAACTTAGGTTAACATATGCTTTTATTCTTGATGAAGTTATTCAGTACTAAAGCACATAAAATTACAGCAGTTAAGTTTCCAATTTAACAGTTCATAGTTTCTTCTTGCTCCCTTCTATCGACAAAATGCTTCGTATGTTAAAAGACTCTATGTATAAGCCAGTTTTAATGTTATAGTAACATTTAGCTTCATACTTTTAGAACTTGTTAAATGTCATGTATTTTAATTATCTAGTATTTTATAATTTGATATCCTTGAAGAAGAACTCATTTACTAATTGTTAAATGAACTAGATCTCCTATCTTGTTGTTGAATACATGAAATGTCCGATAACAACAGATTGTAAGAATGTTACACAACAGATAGGTCAAGTCGAAAAAGTTACAGATCGGAATCGCTTTAGATCAGTTGCATTCTCACTTCCACTCAGCTAATTTATAATTAGTTAATAGTACAAACTATTCTTGTAACTCTTCTACGTATTTCTATAAAAATGATATAAATTATAAAATAAGAAAGATTGATTTAGAGAAGAGTTCTGTTTTCGGAGAATTCATCTTCAATGCTGTGCGATCGCAAATATATACGTTTATAAAAAAAAATGATAATAATTGCAATAACAGTGATAATAAAATTCTGTTAAACATGGTAACAGTGAGGTAGAATAAACAAACGTATCAAAACGTTATTTTTTAATCAGGGAAACTAATAATAGTTTTTATTGTTAAAAGCTTAAATATTCATCATGATGATAAGTAGAGAAATTATAATTGGGAAAGGATGTCTCAGCATGATAAAATTATTACATTATTATGTTAGTCAAAAGAGTAGCTTAATCATATTACTCGCTACGCGAATACAAAGAATTTGTTATTCTGAGGTCATAAATAACGAACTCATCGAAAACGGGTATCTTTCGCTATATATTGACAGGAATATAAAACCCAAACTGCCTAAAGCACAAATAAGGTCGGTTGAAAAGAAAAAACTTTACATGAACATCGAATTTAAGGGTGATAGAGTCAAAGGCGTCCTAAAAAGAAGAATTTCCGACCCTCTAAAAACGACGTCGCGACTTTGCGAATAGCGCTCTCCAGTCGATCAATGTTCATCAATAATCTTAAGGATAGGTTATCTAACCAACTCTATAGGCATTTGTCAATTTACCTGCTTATGTGGAGCCAGGTATATAGGTCATTCGATGCATACTTTATCCAGAAGAATTCAAGAATATTACCCGGTATGGCTAAAAAGAGGCAAAAATGTCTCAATAAGAAGTCCAATAGTCGAACATCTTGTGACCACAGGTCATTCAAACAAAGAGGACTTTGTGTTTAAAGTAGGCTATCAAATTCAGTTATATTGCATCTTCTTAAGATCGCCAAAGTTATAGCTACACATCTGAAAAAAGAATTATGTGTCCAAAAGAAATTAATACAACCTCTTCTTCTACCATGGTCTTAATGTCTCATAATTTTCTTTCTTCTTCAAACGTTTCTTCCTTCACAGACATCTTCTATGTCCTCTATATATCTCTTACTCCCCCCCCGAGATGGTTCCTTTCTGCTTCTATAATCCTCCTGATTACATTTCATCTTAATTTCAACATTTTATCTTTCCAGTGGATAAGATAAGAAACCAATATCCGACTGTTCTCTGTAGGCTTGTTTGGTTCGAGTAAAATAAAATATCCGTTCGAAATTCTAATTCTAATCATTATTAATTACTATCAAATCGTCTTTGTAACAAATATCAGGGTGTTCATACAATGAACTTGGCACGTATTGTACACTAGGGAAAGGAATTTTTCAGCTCCAAATACAACCAATGCTCTCTGAAAAAGGGTGGTTGTTATAATTCTCATGCCTAACAAAATGATGTATTTTTTAATTTTAATTTCTTATGGGAGCATGAATACGTTGAGATGCAGGTGCTTTCAATAGTCCAGTATTAATTCGTATAACACGGATATGTTGGCTCATATTGTTAGATACTATGAAATATTATAGACATCGACTCATGTTTTTTTTATAGAAATTCAGCTATAAAATATCCAATTTAACTCATAAGCACCTGTCAATATTCTATCTTAATTTGTCCCTAAACATGAAGTATTGATCTTTAGAATAGTTTAAGGGTTTTGGCAATGCCACTGCTATTTAGATGCGATCTTCACATATTTTTGTGACATGAATATTGATTTCTAGTATTGTTGAATGAAATAATATCATAACTTCATATAATCCATTCTTTTCCACATTTATCTGTTATCCCTTGATCTTAATTAAATGTGGATGAATTCCTTGCCTTATGCACCAAGTTCTATTGGAAAAATTTTAGTTTCTGGAGTAAACTTTCGGAAGGTCATAATTTGTTTCAATCTAAAAGAATATTTTAGACCAACGTCCAAATCTATTCTTATATAATTGCCTATAGACCAATATACGTTTTTGTTTTTTTTAAAAAAAAACCATATTGTTCCCTCACTTTATCTTCTTAACAAATACTATTATCTTTTTTCAAGGTTTCTGATAGTTTTCCACTCTTTTTTGGAGATTTTGCGTGGTATATTGCTTTGCGCCTCAAAAATATGCCAAATATTTTGTTGCATAGTCTGCACCTCAACATGCGGTTATAGATCCAATACTAGTTCTGCCTCGTGAGTTCATCTAGTGGGCTTCGGTTGATCTTTCATGTATAGGCTCTTTGGTATTAGAATTAGAAGTGGAATTTTTGATGTCTTTAAACTTTTGTCATTGTAGGTGTTGGTTATTTATTTATCGTCTTTTACAGAGATTTAAAAAATGATGTTCATACACATGTTTTGTTGGTTTAGATAAGTTTTGTTGTTAATTTTGTTCGTATTTCATACCTTATAATATCCCTGATTATTCATTTCTATATGAATCATTCAGAGTAAAGTTGAACAGTCTAATTGTATTTTTCTTATTATTCCATTTAATACCGATTTCAGTCGACACTAAACTATTTTGGTGTTACACATCACAACAATAATTTTTAAAACTATTAGAGTTTCTTTTAACTGTTCTATTAATTATAAGTATACATCTGACGTTTTTGAAACTGCGTACATATGAATAGGGAATATAGTATTATATTTTGTGAAGTATAGAGATAACAACTCTTGCTTATTAAATTATTATAATCAACCTCAATCAAGTTGTTTTTTTTAAGTTACTTTAGTTTAACTCATACACCAATTACAAGTTTATGTACTTGACTTGAAATCAAATTATTTGGGTTGCCCAGATCGAAACAAGTTGAACAGGATTCTAACCTGAAACATACTAGTTGAAAACAAAGTGTTCTCACCATTAATCTAACTCTACCGCGCCAATACGTATGTGAAATGATTTTAACTGAATAAACTGCTGACAATTTTTCAGATCCTTTTCTGCCTTAATTGGAAAGCTAACGAATACATGATGAGGATGTATGTTTAACAAACTGCACTAAACCAATTTAGATATATTTTGAATATGACCAACTCTTTTCTTCAAGCATAAAGCACTAGTTTATTGGTTAAGGGATTCACCTCAAAACAAGTATGTCTTAGGTTGGAAACCTTCTCCATCTACTTCATTCTGGTCAGCCAAGTATTATCACACTGAAATTCACACAGACAGTACCTCAAAATCTAATAAATAAAACTATGCTTGTTAAACGAATTGGATTGCAGTAATAACAAAACACCACAAATACATAACTCAATTTTATTTAATCCTCGATTCGAAAGTCGCTAGAGAAGTAAATCTACTTTAAAAAATTTTGATTGCTAACTATTCTATACTTTTCTCTGTTGTCTATGACCACCACTTAAGTTGTAGGAGTTGACTGAAAATTTATTGCAAATCCATTACAAATTATAATTTTAAATTGTTATTTTATTTTCTTCACCGGGGTTCACTTATTTTTTATTTGAATCTTGTCAGGTGGATATACATGGATCCCAGTGTTGATGTTCACAATAATGTATGGCTACAAATCTACGAATATTCGTGTATTTATAAAGTTATCTTTGCAAATAAACTATTGATAGCTACGTTAGCCACTCATTGAGTAGAACCAATATCATATTGTATAGTCCATCTCGTGTTTTTTGATTAAGGTGGATTGATGTACACAATGGGAAACCATGGATCTAAGTTTCATACTAGTTAATGCTTACCAACAGTAAGTATTTTCAATATTGAGGAAACTGATGCCTCCTATGAAGTTTGATGTTCAGAGCTTTCTTGTCATTTGTCTCCAACTAGTCTGACACATCAAGTATTGGTAATTACGTAGAAAAGTAGGTTTAAAAATGACTGATGAATCTCTGCTCGCAACTATTATTGTTCATGTAATGTGAATGCAAATTTATTGACAGTATAAAAGTAGACTGATCTTTTGACTACTTTCTAATAAAACTATTTGTTTAATAGTATTTTTTCGATTGATTTCACTGCTTACAGGATCTAATTTTTTTGAAGTCCGATTTCACAAAAAATAAAGCTTGTAAAATTTCTGCAAATTGGAGAGTATTCCGTGGTTATTCCGCACTAGTTGAGGATTTCACAGACATGTGTATACGTTAGACTTAACTTGTTCTGGTACTTATGACCTTATAATTATGTGAACTGAAGCTCAAATTTTGTTTTATCTATAGTATAATGACACTATGATCCAATGAAAATAATGATTACTTGACTCAATCTTTTATTTACTTAAATTATAAGTCTCAGTTACTCATTAAAATGTCCAATGGTTCCTAACCATAACAAGACGTTCGTTTATTAATCTACTGTTTCTTCACTCATAGTTTAAAATGAGAAAATTCACACCTTAAATTGAGTTTTGAAATAAAATAGATTATTAATTAATTTATGTACCATCAACTAAGAACTATGTTACAAGAACAACTGAAGATGGATTGTTGCCTCGAGAAAGTGCAACTTTTGAAATCAATAAAAAAGGAGTGATAGAAAAACTGTCAAAGATAATTAAAAAATAATAGAGAACTATAAAGCTCAACAAGATATATGGTCTTTAATATTTTTATTCCTAGATTTATTTTAAGTGAATGTAATTAAATGAACATAAATTATAGAGCTATTTTATAATCCGAACTAATTAAAAGCATGTCAATTGTAATTTGATGACTAAAGCTGAATGATTGATGCTCATTATGTCAATATATTTGATACAGACTAGTTGAGAATGATTTTGAGGAAAATTCTCAACCAATTCAATAATAATTAGTTCAGTTGTGAAAGTAATCAGTTCAATGAAGAAGTATTCTACCGTATAATTGAGCAGAGTTAATTTGAATCCCTGAAACAATATATCTAACCTCGCAGTTTCTTCTAAGTGTTCTATGTTTAGACGTTGAATTATTAGCCAACTTCTTTCATTAGTTTTCAGTATCGAAAAATTCGCAGTGCAACTTCGTCTTTTTCAGTCAACCAGAAAAGTGGTGAAACGAAAGAAGGTTCAATGGGGAAGGTAGAAAATTACCAAATGTATATCGTTTTTATGTCATTAATAAACACTCGTAGATTGGCTTGTGAATCTTCTGCCTTGAAGTTGAAAAACGTCTAACACGATACTTTTTTCATCTAATTCCAAATTATCATTCGTCAGGAGCTTTTATATGGTAGTAGGCAAATTTTTAAATAACTCCCCACACTCATTTTAAAAAATTTCCTTATACCACCAAGAGAAATTGGTGAGTGGATCAAACTTTCAGGTCTGATTTCCACACAATACTCAAATCAACTTACCACTTATGGTTTTATCAACTTTGTCAAACTAATTGCAACAGTTAAGTTCATATTATCCACTGCACTACACGTAATATGATTTGTCTGTACGTTAACTTCGAACGGGGGAATAAGAATCGCTCCTAATTGATTTATTACGATAAAAACTAATCTCGTGTTTCTTTCTATTATTTTATCATCTATTTAATGTCCACAATTTGTAAATGAGCACTTTTCTAAACAGTTCAACGTATTATCGATAGTTATTTTCTCTCCATTAAAATTATTCATGCTGAGGTTGAGAGTCAATATCCTACTATGGTATATACACCCTGACCAGGAAACCACTATCTCGGTCGTGGATGGTTTGTATATATATTCAATCTTAATCAAAGTCTTTTTGTCTAATCACTGTCATTTAATAATGATGAGATATTGTTTACTTTCGTACCACTTTAAATGATTGATCCATTCTATTCAATATATATATATATATCTTCAATCATTTGAAAACATCCATAAGCCAAACAGTAATGATATAATCTGAGTAAATGCTTTATTACATATATTTGTCATAACTAACTACTGGAATCCATTAAAAATAAATGTATCAATGGCAAACATTAAAATTGGTTTATAAGTTAATCGATTTACAGAAATTCATCTTTCACTCCAATCATTGGATAAAAATCAAGTCTTCGTGTTATGTTTTTCTCTATGTATACTGTTTTGTTGTTAGTCACTCACACGAATCATGTATACAGTAAACTACTTTAATATTGGTTTCATGAAAAACTAACATCTGAATTGATATAGAAATGTTTGCTTATGAAAAATCAGGCACTAAAAACACTACCATAACAACAGGATTAGTTCCATTTCTTAATTACATTTTTATTTAAGATTTGGTTATCTCTAATTCTCTAAGATTAAAATTCCTACTGAATCTGACTTGTCTGGAGGTACTCGGTTATTTTGTGGTAGTGTGGTGTATGTTGCTTGTGTTGACAAACATAAGTAGTATGTAACGCTAATCAGAAGTAGGATGCATACCTGCAGAAGGTTGAGAACATAGAATTGGAGAGAAAATGAATGTAAACAGAAAGCAATTTTAATAACAACAGGAATGAAGGAATAGTGAAGTTTGTAAGAAACAACTGACGGATGTGCAAATGAAGTATTCAATGTATGGTTTTCATATTTTATGAAGACGTTCCGTTATTTTGCATTGAATAATAGATTGGTTGACGCCACCTGCTTTTTCACTACAATAGTTTCACGCTGATATCAGCTTTTTTCATACTTCGTTCTATTTTACTTCAATATGGGTACGTCAGGACAGTTCAAGACTCTTTGTAATTCGGCTAGGTCAGTCGGTAGCTATTTTTCAACCTTTTAGACATATCACTTATAGGTCTAGAACATTGGCCTATCCTGAATACTGCTAAATTCGTAGACCTTCTACATTTATGCGATGGTTTGAAGTCATCTAAAATCAAATGTTAGTTTTTAACCCATATCTTTCTGCCTTGACTTATGTGATTCGCAGTTATAGAGTAGGAAATAAAAAGTTGTTGTACGTCATAATTGTTGTTTAAGATGACTGATAAAGGAGACAAAACAATTGGAATTTCTCATAACAGATGGATCCAGTGTTTACTTGGTGGACTAGGACCAAGCAAATAATCTATCTCTTTTTACATATACATTCATAGGTGATATCATCAGGATACTTCCAAGATTTTCTTCTGATTGAAAATAAGTGTTATGTATAAAGTTTGTACGCCTAATTGTGTCTACACTTGGCAAATTTCATGACTTTATTTGATTTAGTATATTTCCTGGTTCGTAGTAGAATCCATGAAGAACGTGTCGCCTTATCTGAGACTCGCCAGCCTAACGTATCCAAGTGTCTCTGTCCATGTTTGGACTCGAAAGCAATACCTATAATTTCAAAAGCCAATGTAGAACCCATTAGGGTAATGAATCTGTACAGTTGTCAACTTGTTCAACAGGAATGGCATTGTTAATAGGGTTGTATACTTTCCTGTTGTCGTTATTCAGGATAGCATTTGATGTACTTCTGTCGGGTTACGTAAACCTTGAGGAGATCCTTCATTACTGCTTACAGACAAAAGTCTCAGAGTATATTTTGGGTTAGGATCAGGAGTAATATCCAGGACCCATCTTTTGATGCTTCCATTCAGGGTGCACATATTTTAACAGCAATCAACCAAATGGAGTCCTGATTACTGATAGCAGTCTGACGAGTCTTAAATAAGACTACTTTTTTTCTAGATTTCGCTACTAGCCACAATCCAAGAAATATAATAATTCAAATAAACAGTCATGAACTTTGCCAAATGTAGACAGAATTCAACGTATAAACTTTATACACATTTATTATCAATCAGACGGAAATCACGAAATATAGATCTGTAGCTATCATTATGCCTTTCCACAATTAAGTTGAAATTGAATGGTTCATGTTTTAAAATCTAGTAATGTGATTTGCATCTAATATCATCTGTGAGTTACTGTCACAATAGCAACAAAGTCGAATCCGCAGAAAGTAATTTCCTAATAAAGCTTTAGAAATCACTCTGGAACCTAGATATTATCTACATACCTGGTTAGAGGAGACTTGCTCAACATTAATTTTTAGACAAAAATGATCTGGTTTCAAATCACTAGATAGTACCTATGTTGAAGACCACAATAAGGGTTTAATTTTACTACCCATAAAACTTTGAAATATCCTAACTCAACAATCCGTTTGTAAACCGTGAAATCGAATTACGGAAAATACTTATGCACCTAAAATGTCATAGACTCATCGTGATTCTCGATTAATTCCACTTGTCCTTTTTCAAGCTATCTTATTTGATTTCTTTTTTTTCAAAGTTTTGTGGATTGTTTAAAGTTTTAACATTGAATAAGCAATTAAATGGCTAGAAATTATTATCCACCTTTATATAATGTTATTTATCTAAGTTACTAGCTAATGAAGACAATTGCAAACTTTTTTACACGTCACTTGTAATCAGTTTCATATTTTGTCTGCTTATTAAAATCAGTGTATTTTTCTGTAGTTTTGGAAAGCTCCAGTAGGAGCCAGAACAAGACAGTAGTAGTTCTATGTCACATACCTTTAGATTGAGGATTATTGGAAGATGTAGACCTATTTGTGGGATGATCGTAACCTATTATTGCAGATTTAATGATCATAGTTATAAATACGTATTGATTCATTTTGTAACTTCCTCTAAATGTTCAACCTAATGTTGTTCCATGCATATTCAATCTCATTTATGCATTTTGACCATATTTCTTATCTTTAATTTGGCACTTCGGTCGAGATCAATACTTCCTCTTTCCTACTTTTCGCCTTTTTATTTTATTCCCCATCATATGTAGTGGAAGGTATAGCTAGTTGGACCGTTACACACTTGTATCAGATACCACATTGTCAACAGCTGACCAACTACTAATGGGGGTTAATAATTTATTCATTTGACTGAGCATGACCAGTGTTCTTAATTACTAATTACAATCATAAATTATCCTGTAAATGGTATAACTTTGATATTTTATTCTGTTAAGTTTATAGATGTTTTCAGTTATTTTAATTATTCAGTGAAGTGTGAAAATGAGTTTAGGGTGTAACAAATAACCTTAAAAACTATTAATAACTACTTCTTTTTTTAAAAAAAATGTAGCATAACATTTCATTAAGTTTTATTTTAATGGATTTATTCACCATTTTCTATCTTGTTTTACGTTAATTGGGTATAATTTGTATCTGATTCGTCAATATGTAATTTTCATTGGAATCAGTACTTACCTATTTCACTACTATCCAGTACAATTATCAGATGAAATTGTCACGTTCTATTAATTTCAAAGTAAAGCTGATATTGCTTAAAATTTAAGATTGTTCATGCGTATACACTCTCGTTACCGCCCCTATTCTTTTATGGATTACATAACAAACCATAAACTGCGGATTTTTACAATTTTATACTTATTGATTCACGACAGTATTATTCATTTAATTCCCTTCCCTCTAATTACCCCACAAGTTGTAGATTTGAAAAGAAAATATTGGTCCAGACTTGTTTATCGACTTTTTTTAGTCCGTTATTAACTTCCAATGAGTCATTACAGTTTAAATATTTATTGTTTAGAGGAAAATTATCCTTCTCACAAGGTATGAGTCGTTCGTGCTTCCCTCCTTTTTATGTTTATTTTTCACTAGGTCTACTGACTTTGTATTTCTCTCCTAGGTGTTACTCACCTTGGTGTCTATGCTACTTATCTTTTATCATGACCTCAAATACCATGGTGAATTGTTCTATTTCTCCCGTTCTTTTTTTGTCATTATATACACAAATGACTCACCGTTCGACTAATTCAATAAAATTACTTGTCCTAAACACGTATCCACTGTGCGCCTATACTGCTGATTATATATACCTGAAATAGAAACGGAGCTACTGAACACAGTAACTTACAAGGTTTAAGTATGACAAATAGTTCAATTTGTTTTTCATAAGCAATCATTCACCAAGTGAGTAAGATTTACTAAAATGAATAGTTTCTTTAAGTAATTGATTGGATTAATTGAAATGAACTTTGTATTAGTTGTACTTCTAATTCAAAGGTGTATAATTAAAGGAAGTAAAAAAAGCTGAACAAGTGAAAACGTCTTTTAGACTGTCTCAAATGTTTTATTCTCTGAAGTGCTTTCATCTCATTTCTTGTTAACTTCCTTGAATGTGAACTATGATACTTAGCGTCTATGTACATACCGAGATTAGATCCAAGTTATTAGATAAGGATTTTAAATTGATTGACAATGTAGTGAATCTTCACTGACTGAAGTAGATGGGACATGTATTACGTAAACCCAGAACACTGCCTACCTCTACAGGGTATGTTGTCTGGTTTTTGAGTAGGTGGGTAGAAAGCAAGAAGTGGACAAGCCAAGATGTGACACCAGTCGATAAAGTTATTGACTGATGAACTGAGTCACGTAGGTTTATGTGGTCTATTTAGTTGGGGTCCATGCGATTATCGTAACCAGTGGTTGGAGATATTGAATGACGTCTCAAAACTGTTCCCAGTGGTGCAGATACATTCACTCCTTGTGTTCCCTTATATTTTTAGTCCTGAAATCTTATACTTTTTTTGTGTACCTAATCTCCTTTAATACCACTAATACAGTTACTACTTCTACTACTCTGAGATTTGTTTTGATAATTTTGTCTCGTTGTACTATCATAATATTTCAACTCAAACCGATGTACGTTGTATACGATTGACTTTTCTTCTTTTTTCTTCACTTAAAACAGTGAAATAATTGTAAGGATGTTTGTATAGAATATTGACTTGATAAAGGAATCAGAATAAATCTTAGTTGATTATGCCTAATAAGTTAAGTAGATTAACTCAGTTTTTAGTTCTTTTAAAAACTACTATATATATATATATATATATATATATATAGAGAGAGAGAGAGAGAGAGTACTACCAGACAAGTCTGCTTATTAGAAAACAATTTAAATGAGTAAACACTAGCATTGATTTTTAGTAGAGTTAGTGAACAATCAGTAGTAAACGGGCGTTTCAGTGATTAGTAACTTAGTTAAAGATTATGAAAATCAATGCGTTGTTAAAGTATCGTGAACCATTGTTGAAAGCTTATTCCATGTAAATAGATTGTTGAATATCAACAAATTCTTCTAAGAGGTTGGTGTTCTAAATTTATTAATTACTAGTAAAGTAGCCTAGATAATCGTATAGACATGATATTACACTCAGTCATAAGAATATAATAACTACTTTACCAATCAATAAGTGATATGTATCCAATTCAAAAGTCCAACTTAAAAACTACAATAAACTCCGAATACATTATGTAACGTATTAACTAATACTACCAGTTATCATACACTATTTGGTTACTGATTAATGACTAACATCATATTGTTTATCATTTAGCATTAATAGGCTTTCCATTAATTAATTTTTAATATATCTGACTGGTTCAATTCAACTAACACACTTTCTTTGAATTGCGGTCCTTGTGAAATAGACTGTCGCATTTTCTTACTGGCCTACTATCCAATTACATTGACCAACTGTTTGCTATTAAATAACCAACCATATAAATCGATTTTATTTTGTTTGTATGCATAAAACTACTGTATTTTTTTTACCTTTACTTGGAAATAGTATATAGATCATATAATGTTCATCTACGTGCGTTTGTTGAGTGTGGGCGTCCGTGTGAGCATGTATCTTATTTAAGATTGTTTATAGATGTATAATTTTTGGTGGAACTCAACTCATAAAAATCAATTTTTGTTAAAGAAATCATATCTTAACGAACATGATACCATGTGACTTATTAACATATCATAGAATTTAAAAATAGTTAAGTCAAATGTATAAGTTTTGGATATTTCATTATATAATTGAAAATTGCTTTCAATATGTATGGTTACATCTATCTCTATTTGATTAAATATGTGTAAAGTGGTGTACAAAGATATTATTACGTAACTGCAGACTCATTTAGAACAGAGGACTACCGATAACCATGAAGAAGCATATAATTCCTTAATCCTGGTTTAACTATCCTCATCGTTATGTTCACAAACAGAGCTGAAGATCACGGTCAAGTGGTTTATGAAGTATAACATTACGGGCTGACTACAATTAGACAACTACTGAAAACCAGGTAGCACTAGGCAATTGTTTCTTCCTTGTATGGAACTCTTTAGTAGTGGGGATTAATAACCTCATCACGGCCTCATGATGAACGCTCAATTTTCAGACCACTGAGTTAGGAACCGACTGTTTACATTTCTAACTTCAATCATTTTGCAGCATTGCTCGACCATCATCCATTGTCATTGGTGACAGTTGTCTCACGTCTGAGATGATTGTGTTCCTATGAACACTGCTTCTTACTAGAACTCGGGAAATCCCTTTCCGAAGTTAGTAAACACATGATGATTGTTATTATAGCAGGTTATGGAGATTGTTCAATTTGAAGTTTCACATCACTAATTAGCATTGGAAACTAAGATACATATACAGTTGAATATTCGGCAAATAAGTATAGGTCAGAAACTAAATGTGCTCTTACATTCAGATAAAATTATTCTTATACCAGCCACTCCCTTATATAATGATTAAACTAAGGTCAATGTGCGTTTTGTAGTATTACCGTTGATTGTTGTTCGAACAATTTGATTATTCAACTCACACGTTTGAATTTCACATCGATTACCTTTTGTTTAAATGATAAGCTAGTGTCTTGTTCTTTCACTCATAATAGCTTCATAGACTATTTCCTAATAAGTATAGATGTTGATAAAATAATATTCAATTGATCATCCATAAGTCTACATAAATGGTGACTGTGATTTGTTTACCTTCATCGTGCCAAAAAAGAAAAATACACTGAAGGTTTATCAGAGAAATTAGGATAGATAAACTGTTGTCTATTTACCAAATATCTAAATAGGTATGGCACCAGTAAAAACTACTGACCTATTTCAACAAATACTTTGCCAATGTAATTTTTCCAAAACACTATTTACTATAAATATGATTCTGATATATTGTGATAATATCTACTTGACATAATTAACTCTAATGATAAAACTACTTTAAATAATGATAGCTAGACATCTGACTAATGCTTTAATAATACATCCAAGTCTGTTATAGATTTTTATAACAACGTTAATACCTTTTATTTAGTCTGAGCCATGTACGATAGGCTGATTGACTCTTTTGTGTAGAAAGCATCATTACCTGAATTAACACTTGTTCTTTGTATTACACAATGAAAAAACTATACTATAGTATTCTATTATTTTATGATCAACGTCTTTACTACTGTCCTATGAAATTTCTATCTCTTTTACTAACTAACTATCTATTCATTGTGTTTTAAAACGCGTAGCGATTTTAATTAACTCACTTCTATTCAAACTATTTTGTTATGTCTATCCTAGAAATTTCAGTAAATGAAGAAAATTAGAATAATTTTATTTATATGTGGAGAGTTTTGCAGTTAAGTAATAATCGCCAAATAGATTTATTGAATTTTTCCTTTATACATTTTGCATGAAAGTTATCGGTAAGAGAAATGGATATTAAACAGTACCTAACTATCCGATGGCATTTATTCTCTTTTTGTCTTATTTAGAGGGGAAAATGCCAATACAACAACTAGTACTACTAATACCACTACTACTACTACACCTGATGATCACTTTGAAAAGTCTGAAGCATCAGTCGATCCTAGCTTACAAACTGGAATTTACTGGCACCCAGGTCCACCTCAGCCGTTGTCTGAATTGATGTACGAGTTTCGTTCGGGCAGTCCAGGGACAACTTATTTGATCAAAGCTATTTGCAAACGTTCAGGATGTCATTGCGCCTTAAGAAATTATGACAGTCTCATGTTATATCCTGTACCGGATTCAACACTGGCTTCTGCAACTTGGGAATTATGGACAGCTAAAGACAAGAATCCACGTTTTCCTACCTCTTCCTGTGAAGTTCAATCAAAATTAATTCTTTTTCGGCAATGTCGAGGATGGTATGAAGTTTTGAATGAAAATCATCAACCAACTCCTCATATAACAACACTTGAACAAGTAAGGCGCACCAGAGCTTCAACTTTCATTGTTCGACAAGACATGCGTTGTTTAGTAGCACCTCCAAATTTGGTCATACCTTCTTCAGATGATAGAAGAGAATTAAATGATGATACTTCACCATATCCAATACCATCAAGTCTGATTACATTAGCATGTTCACCAGAAACATTGGCTAATTCAAAACCGGATTTTGTTCGTGCTGGAACACTTCTACGGTTTATCTCTTACCTACCTCAATGCTCAGTTAAACGTGGGAAAAAAACCAAGGATTTAGGGCTTGTACTAGCAGTTGAACGATCCAGCTGTTCGAAACAATCATCCACTCATTCCGATGTACTCCCAGTTAGGCCTCTTTCACGTACTATTTACCTTGGCATAGAAGATTCTACACCTGCAGTGTTTCCTCCTAAACTCTCCTTAAGTGTTATTGCTGGACCGGAAAATATTTCTGGAGTTCATTTGTTATCTGGTCTACTTCGTAAATTCCGCTTACCTTTGTCAGTTAGACCCATACCTTTACCGGACTCTTATAATTATACAACCAACACTTCATCTATGAGACGTCCATCACTTATGAATACTAATCCCAAAGTAACTTGTGGTCTAGTTGCTGTTCAACCACTTTCATTCACTGAAAAACATTTTTTAAGATTACACTCTTTATATAGAGGTGATATTCTAATTATTGCTCCAGTGTCTTCACCAGAACGTTTATTTTTGATTACACCATCAATGTTACGTGATCATTCATTTCAAACTGGTTATACGCATGATCCAACTTATGCCCTTTCCATGGAAAATCATCGTATACAAGCATGCAATTTTCTAGCTATTGCTCATGCTCAAGAAACACTCAATTATTTAGTTCGACATATGCAAGATATAACACGCGAACCTCGTGATTCTTACACATCCCGTCAACAAGCGAAACAACGAAGTGATTTGGTGCCAACTCCAGAATCTTATATGACACAAGAAGAAATTTACAAAACATATGATGAAATTGATGATATTTACTTTTATATTCGCCATGGTTATTATCCATCAAAAATACGTAAACCTGATGATCTAAATAATAAAACAGAGTCTGTGTCTAATACTAAATCAAAAGCTCATAAATATTCCACCAATTCATCACATGCATCAGATGATACGCCTGGAAAGATGAATTGTCAAAAAGATGGTGGATTATCCCGTCCGAATATGGTAACAGCTGAAGACTTACTTGCTGCTTCACTGCATACACCTTCACATCATGACTCAACTATACCACCGCAACAACCTACTAGTCTAACTAGATCATCGAACAATAATAAGATTGTTAGTTCAAATCAACATAGTATCAATAACGTCATTAATGCTACGTTGGCCACTTTGGCCAGTTCAACATATCGTGTACAGCCAAAAGAATATGGAATATAAAAAGGTATCATTTAATAGTTGAGAAACAGTAAAGAACTTGAAATTTCCTCTGTTTCTTTCAACAGAAATGATTTTTCTCATAACATTTTTCTGACTTTATTCTGTGTAATCATTTAAGTATTCGTTCTCTGAAAAATATAAACAAACAAATAACCTCATTGCCTTATCTAATGAATGTATCGTCATATTTGAAATTCATAACTCACTACAATATCTATAAAAAGTTCTAAGGACCAACATAAACAATTCAACCCATCTGTTCATCCAACCAATTATCCTTCCTTCTTTTCATTGCTTCATGATGTAAACGACAAATACTTGGGGTCGTATTCCTTTTTACAAACATTAATTTGGGCTGTTGTATTTTGAAACGTTTGCTTAAAAGTTGCCTTTTTTCTTGCATAAACTATTCCTATCGCTGCTGTACGAACACTTTTTCAAACGCTATGAATCTATCCTATCCAAATGCTTTTTCAAAAATATGGATATATATATATATATATATATCGAGAGAGAGAGTCGTCCGTTTTACCTAAATCAATGTTTTTAATTGTTTTTCACCATCTTGAAGAATTTACACGACTGTTAATTTCCATACGACATTAGTTTATCATGTTATGTATGGTTGCAGTTGTTTTCAAAACAAACAAAGAAAAAAGCCACTAGTATTCAACGTTCTTAACCAATTTATTTCAATGATAAAAATTCCTATTTGTGTTTTAATGATCTGTATTGGAACAATTCGAATCTGTAACTAATAAATAAACTTAGTTTATCTATTGTCATGATTGTTCAATGACAAAAAGGATTCCATGTATCATCATAACATTCCCTTTAAATTTTGTATATAAATAATGAAGTACTTTTTTAGTATAAATTTCACTTATCTGTCCATATATTTTGTGTATTATCTTCAGTGAATGACAATTCTGTGTTTAAGTCACTTGCCTATATTATCATTCCCTCTTTCTTATACCTGATTATCCGTCATAGATTGTCCCCTATGTATTTGCTTTTTGAAACTACTACTTTTTTAAAAAATTAGAATGTTTATTTTACTACTTTCCCTTTGTCTAATCTTCATTTCATCTTACAACATTGTTTTGTGGTGTTGTTGATGATTTAACTGGTTTTGTTTTCTCTCTTTTTATGTATTTGACTTCGTATTAAATATTTCCAGTGTAGAAAATAGACGTGATTAGATTCAAAGTAACTATGGTTAGTCAATAAATGATTATTATTCACTCTATCATCTTCGTTTATTCCTCGCTTTTACTGTTTTTTCTTTCATTGTTCACTATGTTTCTTCTTTTCTTCCTGATAATACATATGATAGGGAGTGCGTTCTTTATACGTGTAACTGATGATTGATGAGTATATTTCTGATTGACGGTAGTTTCTTTCTTTCTTTTTACTTTTTACTCTTCTGTATAAGATAGGTAATTTTATCTTAATGTTTGTGTAATTAATCTCTTCGGATATCATTGTCTATTTTGTTTGTATTCACATTGTTTTTCGAATTAAATTATTTGTCTTTTTCGTATCCCGAATTTTATTCATTAGTCTTGAATTTATGATTGGCGATAAACGATATCGTAAGGTACGAAAATGTATCATATGATGCTCTACGTAATTAAGATATTCATTAAATCAACATAAATCATTTAGAAAGTGTAGGTGCTATGGTTTCTGCTTCAAACTACACTGTTTATGTAAAGATCTATTACACTACCCAGCTATCCAAATCGAAATAAATAGAGTTGGGTTAAGACCTACTATCTGCTGGTCATAGGCTGAGCACTTGAATCATTTAGGTATTGATCCATACACAAATGTCATATTCTGTTCAGTGTTATTTAAATGTGGGTTACAGTTAGTGTAAATCGCAGTCTTTTCCCTCCTCAAATGCACTCACTAAGCTACTACAAAAAACCAGGCCAATCATGTATAAGAGTGCGTAATTCAGAAGGTCCATGAAAATAATCAGAACAAACAGAGCATTTGATATTGCTTCAAATCGCCGTCTGGTGATGAGCAATTTAAAACTAAAGTCAAAGAAGCACTGAATAAGCAGCACTATACAGGTTTAACATATCCTTCCTTCGAGATGCAAACAAACTCAAGACCTTGCTCAGCAATAACTTCTGGACGTTACATAACCTACTATGAGAATATGAAAACATCATGGAGAGCAGCTGGGAAGGGATCAAAAAATCAATAACTTCGACATGCCAGAGCGTACTGGGCTTCAAGAAGCACCAGGATAGATAATGGATCTCTGTAGGTTGTCTGGCCAAGACTCAAGAATTAAGAGGAAACCAAAATTAAACACAGCTGAACAAGAGTAGAGAAAGCCAAGGCATAGACCGAATATACAAGGGCAAACAACAGAGTAAAAAAGAACATCAGAGCCGACAAGCAGAAATACGTGGAAGACCCAGCAATGACAGCGGAAAAAGCTGAATGTGGGAAAATATGAGACAATTGAATAACATAACGAAGAAATTAGCAGTAAAATATAGCTTCTTAGGAACCTGAACCGACTTAAAAACACATACTCCCTGTATCACGTTTATGATTATCGCATATAACTAACTAGCCAACTGAGAATATCGAATGGATGCTCATTTTCGATAGAAGATATAAATAAATTTGCGTAAATGTGGCACAGCTGCTAACAAGGTTTGTATCTCAAAACAGTCAGAAACTAAATCCACTAGAGTTACTCAGACGCAAATATACAAAAAGAAAGAGAATACTAGAAAAAAGATTGTGGGTACTTTGACTTATAAAAAAGCATAACCTCATTACAATTTGGAGGGACGAGCCAAACCGGAGTACGATCAGTTTGTTGTTAGCCAAGAAGAAGAGACCACCTAATGAATGAAAAACTCTTCCAAGAGCAATTCGAGTGGTCTAGAGCTGTCCATCATATATCATCTCTCAGTCCTTCCCTCAGGTAGATGCTAATATTGGCTTAGAATTCCCACCTAATCTGAACCGATGTTGACAGGTCTGAGACAAGCAAGGGCTTCAGTAGTCCTTGAAGAAATATGAGAAGGGCTATTTAATCGGATCGACACTCGTATCTATGTATAATTTTCAGGAATGGTTGCGATCAGAACTTACCATTGACCACACCAACGACTTTTACAGAGAAATTAGTCTAACTAATATGATCTTTAAAATTCTTTGATATACAACCATTTGTTGCTTAGTTGAAATTAAGTAACAGAGAAGCTAGGGAAAACCACCGTGTTTAAGGTCATACCAATCAACCAACCTTACGGTTTTTTCTTACTACTAGTGCAAACGCGACTCATATATAATACTCCAAGTAGCTGAACAACCAAACATTGGTGGCCATACAGGTTGTAATACGATAAGTAATTTTTCACAAGACTATTCATCTTCTGTATTTATTCGACTCCATCCTAACTTAGGTTTCTAGAAACAATATTCGCTTAGTCGTCCATCATAAAATATTCTCGTTAACTCAAAATAAACTGATCACTACATTTATAATTCACATTTTAAAACTTGAAGGTGATCAATTTTTAAAAAGGTTTTCTAAAACGGAGAATACGACATCAGTTTGGATTAATACTATCGAAATAAAGTTTTTGGTTACATTTGTCATTTAAATTATCTCAAGAGGTGTATCAGTCTTGATGAGATAGTGGTAGCAAAGTATCGGCATGGACGCAGTAGTTTTGACTGGTTTCTTGGTTTCGTTTTGCTTATTTTAACACTGATTATCTACCTCTAACATAATCATTTAAAATTAAAAGTTTATACTTTTGAGAGATTCACTGCACGGATAATGCAAATCCAAGTTGTTTACATAATTATCTCATTATTAAATCAGTTAATGTCTTTCCCATTTTCGTTGAATACAGTACTTAGTGATGTAACGATTTATTCCTGTGTTGTGTAACTCCTTTAGGCCAAAAACGTTCGTGGTTCACGTACCTTTGAACTAACTAAAAAAACATAGACGAGAGTGTAGAGAGCGAAAACTTGGGTATTTGTAAATCAATGTACCGTGTGAACCCACATTGCATTTGTAAAATGTGAAAACAATAAATTGAATACACTAGTTCGCACATCTTTGAGTTTTCAAAAACAAATTATATCGTTCTTCTATTTCTTTTGTTACTTCGATTACTCTCTGGGTTGTTTTCCAATTTTTTTTCCTTTGCCGGTAAGGATTCTACTTCCAATTCTTGCTACATGCTACTTATATCTATCCGTATAAGTAGTACACATCACAACCGAATTGAGATCTGAAGTATTTAAACTCAGAATTAAAATAAAAATAATAAGAATCGATCTAGAAATAAAAAAGTGTAAGGTCACATCTATTCACTGAGAGTTATTATTAACTATTAAATCGTCTGCCTAAAATAAATCTAAAGTTTTTCAGTCTTATTCGATGATATTTACTTCTTTTGCAAAGATTAGTTCAACTTTTTCATGATAAGTTGACCTTATTTAATCCTTCATCTTGTACGACTTATATTAATAATAACTTAATTATTAATCAATTACTCAATGATTTACTTACTATCTAAAATGTAAAAATGTATTTATGCCCCTATAACTATTCTTTGAATGTTCACTTGTATTTGAAACGCTTAGAATGACTCTGAAGTAAGATTTAATAGAAAAAGTAATACGATAATTTTATTTGATTAGATATTTTTTGGCAATTAGCTTCATTTTAAGGTGCTTTTCATCGCTAATCGATAACAGCTAGACAGTACGTTGTTTTAACGATAAAACCAGAAACCTGTGAAGTTAATCAAACCATAAGTGAGACAATCACCCAACACTGAATAATGATTATGATATGTTGTGGATCGATTAAAGTTGGAAACTTAGACATCTGGATTATGACTTAGTCATCCAAATGTTCGATGTTCACTTTAAGACTTGAAGATTCTAGACTCTAAATACTTTACAAAGCACGAGTATTCAGTATTGATGATCCAAAATCTAAGATAAAATAATTATTCAGTGCAGCCCAGTTCCTGATGACTTTCCGTCTGATGCCAGTTTGTGATGAAAGTCATCTTTAAACTAAACAAATTTCTTCACCTTTTTCAAAGAAATTCCATTTTTTTGAGGAAAGTAATAACTTTTAATTTTTGTAAAACGTATTATCATGTGTATTTCTCCGGTGGTTTGTACCACTTCGAAATATCTTTGTTATTTAATTATTTTATAATATTTTCAAATAAAAAACCTTTCAAATGTTATAGATGTATGTGGACGAAATTTGTCACCGACTAAATAAGAGTTCTTACTACTTTGGTCCCTGCCTAGTCGTGAAATACCAACAAAGTAACCTCTAGTTTGTGTTGAATTTATTTGATTACAAGAATCCATTGTTTTTATAATATGGAATATGCTTGTTGTTAAATTTAATCCTAAGTATTTTTCTAAACTCCGATTCGTTACATAAGGATTCGATACTTAATTCACTGGAATAGTTTTTTGGTCATGAATTTAGAAATGAGATCTTTAATCACAATTGATAATTGATGTCAGATAAGTAAATTAGTCTAGTTTATTCTAGAATACATAAAACGACGAGTTTTGTATTCATAGTAAGCTCTCTTTATGAACTGACATAATTTGGAGAATCATTTTTGCCTACAAAGAGCTAAGTGTCTAGTTCATTAAGATTAGGGACTTTCAAATATCTACCCTTGGCTTCATTCAAGAGAACTTCCGTTTGCTTCTACGCAGAATACAGAACTCTTATCGACGAGAAAGAAATCTGTGGATCCTAGTGGTTTTCCAACTGGTCTTAATCCATGGTGAGGTATTTTCAAATCAAAGAAGTCTCCATAACCAACTTTTCTGAATAATACTTGTTTTCTGTCAGGATCCCTCGCGAATGCCTAGAAAAAGTCTTCTGAAGCCAGGAAAAGTCTAAAGATCATTTCGTTCAGTCAGCATCCAATGATAACTTCTCAGAAACTTCTCGGAAATAATAGGTTTTTGTTTAACGTTCTGATTGCATAATTACTTATATTGCTACTAATTTTTGTGTTTCCGTAAGCTCAAAGAACATCAGGGCCACCCAGTACCCTTGTTTTCTGTACACAAATAAGCATGGGAGGTAAAACTTCTGTTCATGCTTCCCTCCTTCTGTATACCATTTCGGACTTAGGTAAGGAGAATCCTGGAGAACTAGTAAGTAGTAAGGAACCAAACACTTTAGTACCAGACTGTCATTTTATCCGTTCATTCTAATTCAAACTTATAGTCATTAGCTTAAAATGTCTGTGGATTTATAGGAACATATAGATCAATATGAATGTGATAAGATAGATGATTATAAGTTCCACTGTATTTTATCTTTTCGGCGTTCAGATGACAATAATGAAAGTAATGATCACTTCCCTAGGGTACAGTCGAAACCCGAATATAATGATCTTATGTATTCTCTCAGATTAAAGCAAGGTTAAAAGTATATTGGTCTGGTTACTGTAATGGCCTTTCCTTAGACTATTAACAAAGTTTAAACTTATGTATATATATATATATATATATATGTAATTCTTACATAGTACTATAATAGTAATTTGCTTCTGAGTCATATCCACTCATAAGATTTAAGTTATCAATATATTTTATTCAGATGATGAAAATCTCATCACTGAAAAATAAATGACAATCAACAAACTTGTCAAGTGACTTTCTATTCAAAAAATGGAAGGAAGCAACATGTTTGCTAAAACTAGTGACACGATCAGTATAACCATTGTTTTTTACCGATAATCAGTTAAACATTAGAGATAAACAATAATTACTAGATGTGTTAAATGGATATTCAATTAGATTTCTGATTATTATGTTATTGCTTTGGAATTCTTCAAAGATTAAAAGATATTGGATGTGTAACAATGCTCAATTTACAAACACACAGATCAAAATTTTTCACAAAATCTACTGCATATAAATTGGTGAGAAATCACATATATATAATCTTAAGTCGCCAGATAAGGTTGATTATTGACTAGCAGTTAGAAAACTATTTGCATCGGTAATGGTTACTTTTATTCAGCTAGTTTTTTCTTCTATTGTTTATTTCATGCGAAAATAGTTCATCTTCTTTTCTCAGTGTTTTCTGTAGTTATAATGTGTTGAAATACAAATTAACCGAATGTTAAAATCTAGTCTTATAGAAGGTAGTTTACATTATGAAATGATTTCAACTAGACAATCTGTGAAACCAGGGTCATATATGACACCTACTTATTTCCATTAAAAAAAATACATCATGGAAACTTAGACCTTCAGATTTCGCCGTGGGTGAGGTACATTTTAACTACTAACTCGAAATACACCGGTTCAAACTTTTACTTCACTCAAGTGAATTACTAGATATTTTTATACTGTGTTAGTTTAGTGTTACTCAGTTTAGTGAGATTAAATAATTTATCTGATTTCCCGAGTGTTTATTCAGTAAAATGATTTTTTCGGATTATTTTGGTTGATCGACTGACTGCTCTTGCAGAAGAAATGAGATCAGTTTTTGCAAAGTAAGCATCAGTACTTTTCGTGAACAGTCATAATACTAATTAGCATTTCATTAAAATACTGACTACAAATATTTGTGATTTCTGTCAGTTGGATTTTTTAGTGGGTTGTTCACAAAGAATAATCTCCATTTTGGAACTCCTCAACTATAGACACCCATAACCTGAAATAGAAGTGAATCCAAGAATATATATATATATATATATATATATATACTAACAGCGAATTGATTAGATTCTACCAAAAATACTAAAGTATTATTGGCATTATCTAAATCCCAGACCAAAGATTAAAAATGTAGACTATAATTTAGGAAATTAATGTCAGTTATTTTCTCAGTAAATATAGCATGACTGACAGTTTGAAATACATAACTATGAATAAACTACTAAGTTATTCAACTCTATAAAATTATAGACTATGTAATGCTACTCAAAATTAGGCTGAGTATTACTTTTGCGAAATTGTACCTAGTACTTTTTCTAATACATTAACCTACTCAAAATAAACGTTAAACTGACTTTTGATTTAACTGTGTAATCTGGGAATTCATTCCCTCTGAAGGTAATTTTCGTCAGGATTCAGGATCTGGTTTAGGGTTGTTGACAGATGCACAGGCTTTCCATGGGAACTGACTCGAGTAATCTATTGATCAATACAACTTAACCGTTTTGTGTCAGAAAAGCAAATCAATTTACTGAAAAATAATTTAAAATGTCTGATTGGCTGACTTTTTGGAACACTATAAAATATATTTAACGAACCATAAATTAAGCTATTAGATTCAAATAAACCGATTTACATAGTTCTCAAGGTTTACGGTTCACAGTCTGAATGTAAGCGGTTCATTTTTAAGTTTTATTAAAACAAAACTCTCAGTTGAACCACGTCCTCATTCGTCCTAGTCTATAAACTGGGAATTTTATTATGATATTTAGAGTAAGGTTTTCTGTTAAATGTTTGGGAAGCAACTGGGACGACTGAGTTTCGACAAACTTAGCACTGTGTGAAAATGAAATATGATATAAGTCATGCAAGTGAAACTATTGGTATATATATATATATATATATATATATATATATATATATATATATATACTGATAGTAGTGTGGTACTCATACTTACTCAGATCTCCTGTCTTTGGTATATTGATGAGTTATCCTTCTTTCTAGTTTGTTAGTACTTGTTTTTCATTCCAAACCTTTCTGAAAAGAATATGAAGCATGTTTGCAGTTACTTCTATGTCTGACTTTAGTACCTCAGCTGGTATACTGTCAGATCCTGCCACTTTCCCACTCCTGATTTTTCTGATGGCCATCTATGACATTACCAAGTCAATATTTTTGCAATTTGCAACCAATGAGGTTGATTTCTCTGATTCGGCAACCTTTTTCTTCCACTTTTCCTCTGACTCTGCCAAATCTTAAAATAGAAAGCACATATATAGTCTATCAAAACTAGGTAACAGACATCTGGAATGAGTGGTTGAGCTAAGTTTACAAGAGTCCCATCTTGGAAGTTGAATATTTTTTGCTGTATCATTAAAAAATATCTGCAACAGATTTTCTCACTTGAGACTATATTATTTCCTACCATGGCTCAATATACTTATTATAGCTTAGGACCGGCTAACACGTTATGAGATTTGTTCCTTATGGCTATGTTTTTATACTTTGAAGATGATTTAAAACTACAGCTCCTACTATATAATATTTTTAATAAACTATGTAATTTAATCACTAGTATCAAATGTCTACTGTCAGTAGAACCAAGTGAGTTTGGCATGAATAATAGTTGTTAGATGGGCATATCCAAATTTAGTCTTTCTGAAAGTATATTGATTTACATTTGAAATGTAGTGAAGTCACTGCTGACTACCACTGTAAATTTGACGGGGATCCAAGTAAATATATCCACCTTTTGATAGTTGACGTAACATACTAATTTAAAATACTTTAAATACTCTGATCACCTACATTAAACAATCAACGAATTCATAGGGCTTATAACTAGCAGAACTGGTAGGAAGTTGTTCATTTTAGACTATTAAATCACCAAAATTGATTAAAAAGTTTGGAAAATATATCACATTAAATGCTTCTAAGACATAAAATAACCCTAGGATTTTTCTGAGGTATGTAGAAAAATTCATCGCCTATACTTTTCATGTGGATCCGTTTGTTGTTAAGCTCTCTTACTGCCTATATTTTTGTGGGTTTTTAAAATGCGAAACTCGAATGAAGGTTCTGAGTCATTAATGAAATTCAGATTTCATAATTTAACTACTTATTTGGTCGTCAGTAGTATAACAAGCTTATGAAAAGTAAAACATGTGACAGACAGAATAAGCATTTATTTTTAATTCTAAACAGAATATATTTCGACTAGTGATTTTCACAAAATCAGTTCGAAAGAGTGAAATACGTTTTACTTGTAGTTACAAATTACTCCATATTTTATTTCAGCACTGGATTAAACATATAGTAAAAATCACATGAACTTATACAGAAACTATTGTCTGGATATATGAGAAACAAAGGGATAGTGTTTTAAGGACGTTGAGTATGTTAATCCACAATAATCCATGTAAAATATGAAAAGGTTTGAAAATCCGGCTATAACTTTAGTTTCAAGCATTTTCAAATTCACTCATTTTATAGCTGTGATGATAATTACTATACATTATTTAATTACTCTGAGCTGGAGAAATTCAAACACTTCACTTCTACCCGAAGTTTGTGCTGATGACATCGTTCAGAAGGACGATGAAAGCTCCACGACCAAACCACCCATCTCAGAGAACAAAACTCCATCAAAATCATCCACCTGAGCTACAAATCTTCCCCACCATATCAGTTAATTACTAATGAGAAAAAAAATATTAATTTACTGTTTTAAGATTTCTATTTAATTTTGTCAAATCACATTATTTCTAACTGTCAGCTTATTATTCCTAGAATTGTTTCTGATCGTTCATAGAAAGTCTGGGTCTTTATTTAACTATGTCTTTCGAATTTATGAACAGTTTCAGGATTTTTTCGTTAGTATTATCAATTACTTTTAGTCAGAAGAACAAAAGATTAACGGATCATAAACTAATTCTTACCAATGGAATTCGTCGAAACATGAACTACAATAACAGTTTGTCAATGAAAGTAAAAGGAAATACCATAGTACAAATGGACTGAAAAAGCTACTGGGAAAATCTATGAGCATAAAATTTTCAACTAATTTGTTATGTAGATAACCTTTTTATTGTGTTTTTCTAAACTTAATACAAATAACTAATTGACCAGACTAAATAAATATTTGAAATTGATTGAAAACAATGGAAATACTACATCTACCCAAGGATATGCATACAATGCAAACCTGAAAAACCTCAAAAAATCCAACGATTATATCTAACCCTTAACATGTACTATCGGATTCATTAAAAGCACAAGACTGAAAAACCTGATGACCCAATAATTTAAAGCAGCCATGGATTTAAAAATAAAATATTACTCCGACTATCGCATATTAAAAGACGGTGTTATCACTATGATGTGGAAATCTCTAACAATCTAGAACATATTGCTTTTAAAAATCAAAGGAAACCTTAAAGAAAATGAAATAAGGATTTGAACACGAATTATAATTTCCTTAGAAAAACGTGTTGATGGAATAAACTCTAGAATATAATAAATAATGAAGGAAAACACATTTCTTTAGAAAACTAAAAATATCTTAAGCAATATATAACATCTGTAAAAACAGGACATTGTAATCTCATTTCACACAAAGCATTTAAAATAGATTCCTGTTGCTTTCGAAAAGACAGATCGGTAGTGAATCAAACAGGAGCTAGTCATTTTAGAACAGTTAGAAGAAACTATTCTAATATAATGGAATATTTCAATAGTTTATTGACTAAAAATTCACTATAAATAGAGAGTGAAAATTGACACTCAATATAGCTAGTTAATTTTACTTTAGATTCCGTGATATTCAGATAAAAGGGACTCGACTCGATATCATGATAGACGATAATTGAGGATACAATGACAGGAAGTATATGAGTTTATCAAGCGTCGAATAGCCTAAACATCCATCATACGAACGGTTAAACGAAATTTAGTTGGAAAAACAAATCACTTACACGAAGACAGTAAGAATTAGCTTTTGTAATCAAGATAATGCTGATAATGATATTGAAGAAGTCACCAATGTTGATTCAAACAATAAAATTTATTGAAATTATCTGAATATTCAAAGTGTGTATTGAAATTAACTATCATCCTACTTCTGTTAATAAGATACAAATAAAATTATTTACTGTACAGATCAGTAAGTTCACTAAAATCAATAAACATATCATGTAAAGTTTCAATATATTCAAATAGAATGACAATTTTAAATCAGTCTTAGTTACTCATGTCACTACATCAAAGGAATGAATAAATTGTATGAGTTTAATGTGTTCAACACGTGGTTGGTAAGTAATGTAATAGATTTATGGTCGACCTTATCATAAATTGTTTAACATTTACAAATTTCCACCTCATTGACTTCATCATTTGATTAGTTGAAATATTTGTTAATCTAGATATATTAGAGATTTGTTGAGTTCACATTGTTTATGTGAATGAATAATTCAGCATAGATTCTAAATTAATTTTTGAGTATAAATGAGAAAATGGATTTATTTGTTTGTTTAATGAAAACTAATTAATCTGAATTAATTGTCCCTCATAACAACTGAATAAGTGTAGTGTCAAACTATAGGTTCATTTGTTCAATTCCTTTAATGATTATAGTAGAGTCTATCAAGAAATCTTGAATTATTATAAAGTAATTGTGGGTTGTTCATCACCTTTGGCTAATTCTCAGACATTTATCGGGTTGTATATGGTAATATCTTCAGATCAAACACAACAATGAAAAACCTTTGTTAAGAAGTTGAAAAATACAACTTCCGATCGATCGATTCCTCTTAAACATTATCTGTTAACAAGAGTATATAAATCCAGGTTGGTTACTTCCCTCAGAACCAATAAATACAATCATTTTGTTTTGTTCTCTTATTTACACAAAAATTAATTTAGAATCTATGCTGAATTATTCATTCACATAAACAATGTGAACTCAACAAATCTCTAATATATCTAGATTAACAAATATTTCAACTAATCAAATGATGAAGTCAATGAGGTGGAAATTTGTAAATGTTAAACAATTTATGATAAAGTCGACCATAAATCTATTACATTACTTACCAACCACGTGTTGAACACATTAAACTCATACAATTTATTCATTCCTTTGATGTAGTGACATGAGTAACTAAGACTGATTTAAAATTGTCATTCTATTTGAATATATTGAAACTTTACATGATATGTTTATTGATTTTAGTGAACTTACTACTAATTGAGACAATGAATAACTTTGTAATATTTAATAAACAGAAATTACTTAAGACACTTATTGCTTCATGTTGATTTCAGTTATTCAATTGTGAAGTTACCGATGAGAAAAATACAAAGTAATTCAACACCAGACGTCTAGATGTGTATGTAAATTTAATATTAAATATTAGTTTATTTTACATTTCGTGAATGGTCATGAAAACTATAGAGTTGAATTGATATAGTTAATTTTACAAAATAGAATGTAGTTTCAATCTGTTCAATAAAATTATGATGAAATCGGATAACGTTTGAATCTGTAACAAGATACTTGTTCATGACCGATTACGCTTCGTCTTGATATAAATCAGCTGTTCAGTTCTTTTTAGCTTTAAATAATGTTTCAACTCCCTTCAGCCCATTACGATAGCTTTTCCAACATTGAGCCCATCTTCATAAACCATTAACCTAAACAACTCATAAGTTTGTCCGGAATCAAAGTTTATTGATTAAGTACAATAAAACTATGTCATTTTAAATAGGTAAACACACCAGTTTTTTTTCAATAATGCAAGCCTTAACTGGCAGATAGCACCAATAATAGTTAACATCGAATAATATACTTAGATAAATTTAAATAATGAGCAAAAAAGAAAACGCTAAGAACCTGATATACACAGCTACAGAATGGTTAAGAATAAAGGAAAAACAAAATTTTTTTGATTACATACAGTCATCGATCACCCGACAGTATTTAGTTAAATACATTATGTATCCAAGTGACTACTATACGCAAAGTGTATTATTTAGTTGCAAGTGGTTGGATCTTCCTTTTCTTGATGTTGAACATCAGTGTATTTCAATATAAGTACATCCTCATCGGATTGCCTCGATATTGCTATTAAATCCTAAGTATTTAAGTAAAGACAGAGAGTGGCTAGAAAAAAACTAAGACACGGTTTTCGTCGCATATAGGGCTGATCAACTGAGTGTACCTGAATCCCAGTGCAGATGCTCAATCCGGCAATCACGTAAGTACCTTTCACTTCAAACACCGAATGCGTTATCTACTGAACAACTAAGTTCACTATCTTGTGCGACCGGGGTAAAATGTATTGCTTATTTCTAAGTGTTTGAATTTTCCATTGTTGATTTTAAAGTCTGACTTTCGAAAGAAAGATGCTTATTTGAGTCCCTGAGTGAACTTGAGAAATAGAATGCAAATAAATCCGGCTGACGAGTCCCAAATAGGACGTAAAGTGCATCTTAGATTCTAATCCTTTCCATTGTCCTTTTTTAGGTAAATAAGCAAAGTGTGGTCACTAGAGTAAGCCAATGCTAAAGCAAACTGCAGTTGACGCCGAATAGTTGAATATATTCAGCTAGAAACCCTGTTTAACGTTGATTTCATAACAGCTGATTGATGTTGGTGATTAAACAAAAAGAAAACTGGTTAGAATGCAGTGAATAAGTAGTCTACTTCACTCATTTATATAGGGAATGAAACACAGATTGAATAGCTCAGTCTGAATAACTGAAGACAAACAAATCTCCATCGTTCTGAATACATAACTCCTCCATCAGCACTGACGGGAGTTAAAAACGACAACAGGTATAAAGGTGGTAAAATCTCACTCAGAGCCACCACGTGGCACTGCTGGGTAGTGAGGGCAACTTTGCTAGCCAGTATGGGTAGTCGGAGAGATTCTATTAATCTACCATTTTGCTGTAAACCCGATCGACTGGGTTCTAATTTCGGAGCTCATTGAAATCTTACGGAATGCCCGATATTTACTCTTATGTAATTGAATTGCATGAGTCTTGGATTATGATGTTGTGTATGCAGGTATATGCTAAGGGTACGCGTCGGGCTTGCAAAAGGAACGTGGCATATATGTATAACTTCGTTAATAGGCAAGCGTTCAGTATTTTTATGAGTAACTTGTAAAAAAAAATTTTTAAGTCTATTATTAACTCATCTCAATATACATCTTTTATGACAGGAAAACTGAAAAGTGTTATCTGTAAAATTAATGAATAACTTTCAACTGAGTACTTGATAAATTCGACTTTTCTTTCAGTAGAATAATCATAGTTGTTATTATCACTGACACTGAACATTGAATTTAAGTGTTTACTCATAAATACTTAAGTTATATACACTTACACCTGATAAATCATAAATTCTTTTTCCTTCTAAATGGTAAGAATAACGTAAGAAAACCTTTTCTCAAACATTATTATTTTAGTAAGTGAGTAGGACAGTATTCTTAACACCTGGCTTGTGGCCCTTGGGGCATATTTCTTTAATTTGCACTTCCTTGAATCCGTTCATTTGAATTATTTGAAATCAAAATATGATTCTTCTTTCTTTTCAGATAATTTTAATATATATATTATAATAATTAAAGCAAAACAAACTTTAACTTAAGTGGGTTATTGATTGTTATTATTTTAAGCATGACTGATTAAAGCATAAGATTTTTAATTTGTCACATCGTTTATAATTGTAATATCTTATAGTTTACGTGATGGACTTACCTCAGTTAAGTAACCACTAAAAATCAGGAAGCAGTGAGTAGCTATTTCGTCCCAGTATGGAACTTCTCGTCATTTTGTGTCAAATAAAGTTGGAATTATAAACCGTTGGATGCCAACTCAACGGTGTAAAGTGTAAGCACGTGGCTCGAGACCTGAAGGTTCTGGTTCCCATCCCTAGTGGGGTTGCTGGTGCTCAATTCCGGGAGGTCCCACACTAAGGTGAAATAGCTGCCCATTGCTTCCTGGTTTTAAATGATTGTCTAATTAATGCCAACATGTGAGTTAAACTATGATATTCAAAAATCACCACTAACTCTTAGTACCAATAATGAAGCTGTCTGTCTGAGAATAGGTTGATTTTAGTTTCATTCAAACCAGTACATTATACTGATGAAAGTTTATAAAGAATTCTATCATTTCGAGTCCTCTCAAGTAATTCTCTGAGTATGCTTCATACTTAATAAGATGCCTTATAGTCCAAAGCTAAAGAATGAGCATTGACGATTGTTATGGCATTGAGCTGACAGTAATAAAAATGATATTATTTTGATGAATCCTTTCATCATGTAGAAAAACTCTTAAATCGAACGATAAAAACGATCACCTAATGGAATATTGGGTTGTATTATTACTTTACTCGAAATTGCAATATCTAATGACGTGTCACATATCAAATTGGCTAAAATAGTGAGTGTTTATTACTGCATTCAAATAACTCATGTTTAAAATGTTATGTAACAACATAGTTACACTTATTATTATGAGCTGAAATTCTCACAAATTAAGGGAAGAATCATCTAATTCATACGAGCTGGAGACTCCTCATCAAAACATAACTGTGACTACACACAAGAAGGAACCTAAGTATATTACAGTCTCACAAACAGTGTGACATAACTAAACCACTGACTCGACTTACATTGGTGCGTATTTTAAGCATTTGAAGAAATTAAATAAACTTAGTTGTGACGTACATATGAAGGTTTTATTTTATTCTATCTAATAAAAAGTAATGTTAAATTAATTTTATTCTTATGTACAAGGTGGACATTAAAATATCTTTTAATGTTTACTCATAAAATTAGATTATCTTTCCTACTAAACAGTCAATGAGCGGGTGGTTTAATTGTCATTGTGATTTATTAGCTTTCTAACTAGTGCTAAATTACCAAAATCTGTCAGACTATTATTCGTAACAATAGCATTAATAAATATTAAGAATAATACTGTTCAATATCATTCTAAAGAACTTTAATCATATTTATATGAACACTGATGCAGTTTTGGGCTTTTTCATTTGCGTGACACGTGGGGTTCAACTATGTTTGACAAACTCCGCCTGTAGCTCCTCCGAGGGCTACTGCCGGTCCCAAGCCCGGATAAAGGAGGAGCTAAAAAAACGCTAACCAGAAAAAATCATTCAAACCATTCAAACTCTGCCCTGGGAGTAGAAGGAATAATTATGACGTCTCATGATGAAAGCCGAGTTCCTTCGGAAGTCATGAGGCCGATGCACCTTCTAACAATCAGAGCGACAATTTTTATAGGTACATGAAATGTCTGGACAATGTGGGAGACTGGAAGAGTCTTCCAAATTGCTGCTGAAATGAGAAAATACAACCTGGAGGTGCTTGGAATCAGTGAAACACATCGGACGCAGGTTGGACAACAACGACTATCTTCAGGGGAACTTCTGTTATACTCCGGCCATGAAGAAGAAAATGCCCCACATACACAAGGTGAGAGATTTGCAAACCTATGTGCCTTCAATAAACTGGTCATGGGTGGCACCATATTCCCACACAAAAACATACACAAAGCCACATGGACTTCACCGGATCACACTACACAGAACCAAATCGACCATATCTGCATCAACAAAAAGTTCAGGAGGACGATGGAGGATGTGAGAACCAGGAGAGAAGCTGATATAGCACCAGATCATCATTTGCTGGTCGCCAAGATGAAACTAAAACTTGAGAAGCACTGGACAACTGCGCGGACAACATCACAGAAGTTCAACACGGCCTTTCTTCGAGATGCAGACAAACTCAACAAATTCAACATAGCCCTCAACAATACGTTCCAGGCCTTTCATGATCTACTCAACGGAGAGGGAACTACCATGGAGAGCAACTGGAAAGGTATCAAGGAGGCAATCATTTCAACATGTCAGAAGGTTCTGGGCCAAAAGAAGCACCATCTCAAGGAATGGATCACTGTTGGTACACTGGATAAGATTGAAGAGAGGAGGAACAAGAAGGCAGCAATCAATATCAGCCGAACAATAGAAGAAAAAGCCTATGCACAAGCTGAATACACAGAAGTGAACAAGCAATTGAAGAAGAGCATCAGAATCGACAAACGTGAGTATGTGGAGGATTTAGTAATGACGGCGGAGAAGGCTACAAGAGAAGAAAACATGAGACAACTGTATGATACAACAAAGAAACTTGCTGGAAATTACCGTAAGCCAGAAAGACCAGTGAAAAGCAATGAAGGCAAAGTAATCACCGACATTGAAGAACAACGAAACAGGTGGGTAGAACACTTCAAAGAACTCTTGAATCGACCAGCTCCACTGAACCCACCCAACATCGAAGCAGCACCCACACACCTCCCAATCGATATTGGCCCACCAACAATTGAAGAGATCAGCATGGCCATCAGACAAATCAAGAGTGGCAAAGCAGCGGGACCAGACAACATCCCGGAAGAGGCACTGGAAGCAAATGTAGCAGCAACTGCAAAGATACTCCACATTCTTATTTCAGAAAGATTTGGGACGAAGAACAAGTACCAACAGACTGGAAAGAAGGACTTCTGATCAAAATACCAAAGAAAGGCGATCTCAGCAAGTGCGACAACTACAGGGGCATCACTCTTCTCTCAATACCAGGAAAAGTCTTCAACAGGGTATTGTTAAACAGAATGAAGGATTCCGTAGACGCCCAACTTCGAGATCAACAGGCTGGATTTCGTAAGAATCGATCGTGTACAGACCAAATCGCTACTCTACGGATCATTGTGGAATGGAATTCATCACTGTACATCAACTTCATTGACTACGAGAAAGCATTTGATGGCGTGGACGGGACAACACTATGGAGGCTTCTTCGACACTACGGCGTGCCTGAGAAGATAGTCAATATCATACGGAACTCCTATGATGGACTAAACTGCCAAATCGTCCACGGAGGACAACTCACCGACTCGTTTGAAGTAAAGACTGGTGTTAGACAAGGTTGTTTACTCTCACCCTTTCTCTTTCACCTGGTGATCGACTGGATCATGAAGACGTCAATATCTGGAGGGAAGCATGGGATACAATGGACAACTAGGATGCAGCTGGATGAATTAGACTTCGCAGATGATCTGACTCTTCTATCACACACGCAACAACAAATGCAGGAGAAAACGACCAGAGTAGCAGCAGCCTCAGCAGCAGTAGGTCTCAATATAAACAAAGGGAAATGCAAGATTCTCCGATACAATACAACATGCACCAATCAAATTGCACTTGACGGAGAAGCTTTGGAGGATGTGGAAACCTTTACATATCTGGACAGCATCATTGATGAACACGGTGGATCAGATGCAGATATGAGGGAGAGGATTGGCAAAACAAGAGCAGCATATTTACAACTGAAGAACATCTGGAACTCAAAACAATTGTCAACCAACACCAAGGTTAGAATTCTCAATACAAATGTCAAGACAGTTCTACTGTATGTGGCGGAGACGTGGAGAACTACGAAAGCCATTATCCAGCAGATACAAGTGTTTACCAACAGTTGTCTACGCAAGATACTTCAGATCCGTTGGCCAGACACTATCAGCAACAAGTTACTGTGGGAGACAACAAACCAGATTCCAGTGGAGGAAGAAATCAGGAAGAAGAACTGGAAGTGGGTTGGGCACACTTTCAGGAAATCACTCAATTGCGTCACAAGACAAGCCCCCACATGGAATCCTGAAGGCCAAAGGAGAAGAGGAAGACCAAAGAACACATTACGCGGAGAAATAGAGACAGACATGAGAAGAATGAACAAAAACTGGATAGAACTAGAAAAGAAGGCCCAGGACAGATTGGGTTGGAGAATGCTGGTCGGCGGCTTATGCTCTATTGGGAGTAACAGGCGTAAAGTAAAAGTAAAAAACAGTTTGACATTCAAAGGTCTTATGCTTTACTTTTAAGAGTCTCAACGGCTTACAATACTGAATAGTTTAAAAAACAGGACGAAACATTTATCCTATCCGTCTTACAGTCCTATAAATGAAAAGGATTTTTGAGAATTATTTTTTGATTACTCAAGATTTGCGAAGAAGGTTATTTTCATTGTTTAGAATTTTTTCCATCAAATGATATAATTTACTTTATTCATTAACTTGTAAATGTAACAATATTGTGAAAAGATTCATCGATAAAATGTCACTTGAAAGACTTTTTCTTATAATGAATATGCGGGACCCCTTGATTTTATACTACTGAATAAATACTTCAATTAGATAATTATGATTAGACATGTTTTGTCACTAAGTCTCAATAAGCATCATGTGTAATGAATTAACTTGGAAATATTGAACAAAGCGAAAGGTTGCATACAGTAAAGTTATCATAGTTAATGCGTATTATGATGGTATAAAAAAATTATATCACAATTAAATAGTTTCTCAGACTGTGAAGAAATATCATCTATATAATGAATACTATAAAGTCAACTTTATTCTTAGTAAATAACTAATTTTTATATATGATTTTATCACTGAAGAATAGAAATAACTTTAACAAAATAAACTCATAATTCTAGTTGCTAACGTCACAAGCTTATGAAATTCTAGTGAAATCATTGAATCAATCGTGACAAATCATGATTGTCTATCCACTAATGACCAGCTTCGAAATGGAGTTCCCAAGGTTTTTGAAGAGATTTCGTTGTCTGTGAAGTCGAAGTACAAATGAGGCAATCATAAGTTTCTAACGTCTGCAGCTAAGCTATTCTCCAGAAAAAAACACTACATATCACATCAGTTCATGAAAAAATAATTTTAAAGAGTGTGATACTAAGAAGTAATATGGTTGTATATGTTAGTGTATGAAAAAAAAGATTATGATCATAGAAATAAAGTAAGTAAACTATTTAGTTCAGGATGCTAGATGTTACTCCAGGAAAAGCTCAAAAATCCTGCACTCATCTCTTCAAGTCAAACAAATGACTAGCAGTAGGAGATAAATAAAGGATATCGAAGACCTAAATACAACAAACATTAAGTACGAGAAATGTTAGAATTTGAAATGATATTAAAAGTAGGTTGTCCTAGAGACAAATCCTTCATCGACAATGCTGCAATACAATGAAAAACTATATTTCAGCCGTTGATGAAGTATGTCAGGGATATGAAGAATGTTTTGACATTATCAGGTACATTTAAAGATAATCACCATTCTGTATAATTCCATTAAGTAGTTGACTTGTAGAATCATATGTAGAGAAATGATAAATAAGGGATTTGAAATGAGACGACTAGTTCAGAAAGTATATTTACTCTAAATAATACATGAGTTTTCATTGAGATAGTACATGACATTGAACAATCACACTTGGTAGTTTCGTATCATCAAAAATAAAACTTGCGGTGGATAACTAACCACTAATTTGCATTTAGGTATTATGACAATACATTTATTATCCTGAAAGCACGAACAGTTTTTAGGTCAAATGGGTAAATTACCTATCATTGTTTTTATATGTATACCACCACGGAAATACCATCCCTTCCTGAGAGATGTGACTTAACAATTTCAGTTGATGACTGATACCAAACTGGTTTTCATCATATGAAAAAGGCAACTAGTACAAAAATAAATCAACCAAACTATCAATAATACAAAGGTTTTTATATACACTCACATACTTAGTTTTATATCTACTGACTTCGGTCGTGAATAGTTTTTATTCTATAAACAAATGCTTCAAATATTGTGCAACAAATAATATTTATTTCAATAGTTGAGATCATGAGTTAATTGAAGCTAGACCACCATGGAAAACCTGGAAGCACTGGACGGTCGTTTCGTCCTATTATGGGACTTCCCATCAGTGCGCATCCACAATCCCACCTCGCGAGATTCGAACCCAGGACCTATCAGTCTCGCGCGTGAGCGCTTGACCTCTAGACCACTGAGCTGGCATCCAACAGAGTTAATGTCTAACTTCAACCAATCCACGAAATTGAGCGACACATCCACCATTGTCTTCAGTGAGTTACTATCTCACAACAGACCTGGATGAACTCCATTGGTCACTGCTTCTCACTAGAATAATACTTACCTAATCGACTTTCTTTCCAGTTTCGAACAGCAATTAAAATTATATTTCACCATTAATTCGTTATTATTTCATTCGTACTGGTCTTGTAACCTAGAGATATAACCTATCTTTTACCTTCTTAAATTGTACAAGATTCCATTCACTATAAAAGTATCATATCAGACAGATCATTTTGTAAAAAATCAGACTGTCAATTAAATAAATATGATTTTAAATGAAATTATAATTTGTTATTTGTTACAAATTAATTTTTCACACTGGTTTCCATTGTATTTTTATTCATATGCCGGTTACGTAATCCTGTACATAGAAGTATTTATGATAGATGTTTATAAATATTAGTGCAATAAACTAATCCTTTCTATCAAACAAATATGATATTGAACAAATATATATGTACCGTATGGGGTTATCAATTATAGGTCACGTTCAATCTGCAGGTGTCTATGTACAAATGAATCTTTATGTGTTCAGTTTGATTCTGTGTTCAATTATAAATTATTATGATGATGTAATTAATTCTTAGCAAATATAAGAAGGGGGTCTTGTTTATACGTCTGTATATGCATATGGTCTGAGTATGTTTTTCACATAAAATTCATGCTATAACTATCTTTATAATAAAGATTATGATGACGATAAGACTGATTGTTATCATTAAGTTTATGATCAATACAATAAAAGTTAAACTTAGTTCTAATTGAATCATTGTAGTAATTTATATAAATATAGAATGAGCAAACATTAATGAAATCTATACAATATATCTTATATACAAACAATAACAATATAACTGTTTACAATTAAAATTTTTATGTTTGTACTAAAACTAATGTTTGTTTACAAACATTTAAGAATCATAATGACCTATCTAAATGAATGATAAGATGTTTTATGTGATATCTTAGAAAGTAGCACTATAAAGCTGAAACATGATGACTAGAACTATACTATCTCAATATTAAAGGGAAGTACATATAATATAAACGTTTCTATTCGAGTCCCATGTGCGGGATCGTGGATGTGCTCTGCTGACGAATCCCATACTAGAACAAAACGACCACCCAGTGCTTCCAGGTTTTTAATGGTAGTAAAACATTAAGCGGGTCATGATCTCAGTTATAACTATTTATATTTCAAATAATTTTCCCTCGTACTGAAGGTTTTCAAAAATCTAAACATGAAAATATCAACCTTATATGGTGATAAGTCCAGTTTCTTGGTACAGTATATGGTGAACTAGAATAATACTATAATTTTGGACCTTTTTTTCCAATGTTACCGTCTTGGATTATGTTTTTAGTAAATCGACCAGACAATCACTATCCTATATCCAATTACATCATCGTCACTTTCTCGTTTAATCCGTTCAGCTATAATATTGAAATTGTTGGGAATGGAAAGTATTATTAATTATTTCTTTTGATCAGTAAAATAAATACATTTTTACTACATGTTACACAATAAAATCATGATTGTAAACCATTTCAACTACTGATATAAATCGGTCTGTATGTGGATGACCTGGAGCATACGAAATAAAATGAGTTCATCTCATCCTACACTGTTTGTTATTTTCATTTCACAAATGTTTATCAAGAGATTCAGTTGCATGAAAGTATCCAATATACAAAATTCCAGTTCAAATAACCTATATATGATATTTATCAAATATATTTACATATTTATTTACCTCTAAAAGCATGGTAACCTTGTTCATAATAAATGCTCGTAATTAAACATATCTTCCAGATTGGTGTTAAGTTTACACTACAAGGGAAGTACAGAAAAGATTTTCGACGATATAAATCAAATTTTGTTAGACTTTTTGAAATCTTAAAGTTTGAAGACTCTTTAAACTGTAAAGACTCGGTAAATTAGTTGTAACTTTGTATTTCGATTTTATATGAGTTTTTTTTTAAATCAGTAAATCTCCAACAAACTTACATTAATAACACTAACTATCAGTCTTCAGGTACCTGTGTCCTACTCTAGTTTCGACACCTGATATCTTTTTCACGATTACAATCATCTAGTTTTAATCCAATCTTTAGAAAACACATCGTAATTATAATCGTGGAGTTATTTTATTCAATCATTTCATTTAATAATGAAGGTTTAAACAGCACATCTACAAAGAAATTTAAAACTTAATTATTTCGGAAAATTAATCACACTTTCATAATATTCAAAATGTGAATAATAATCTGTCTCTTTGTACCACATCGAACACCTACCATTTTAAATGGTTAACAAAGTATTTCGGATATTTGTTTAATTTTCATGGGAATTAAATTTACAGGTGTGTTTGTTTTGTTTTATTATGCAGAAGGTTTGGCAAGATATATGTATGCGATAGTTTATTTCATAAATGAACAAGAGAACTTAAAATATCTTGTCAATCTATCAATATTTTGTAATATTTGACCCAGATAACGAAAAAAAAAAGAAGTTACACTTATATATAAATATGCTGATGAATGTGAATAAAAAACGGTTGATCATTCCTGAAGATAAAAAGAAATACTCACTTTATTCTCTTATGTTAAAAATATGCCCCACCCCAGATGTCAACATTCACTTTGATACACACAAACATGCGAGTAAATAACGCTTTAAAAGAGTAGATAATTTATACATACATAAATTATATCTATATTTTTTATAGAGAATTTTGTCAGGCACATATGTTTTATGACCTTTTTCTCCCAAAAAAAAGACGAATTTGTGATCAGCTAGTGGAAATCACCAGTTGATTGGATTATTTTTTTCTTATTTCACCATGAAAATTGAATACTTTTCTCCGTTGACTTACTTGCCTACTTAGTGGCTCCCATTTACTTATTTTAAAAAAGATTATTATCATTTTCAGGATACATAAGAAAATTGACAAATGTTTTATGGTATTATTATGCTAACCCATTTACCTATCTACCTACCTACTTACATGTCAATGGTTTTTATTTTTTAGCTATTTTGCACGCCTGTCTATCAAAGAATACTTATCATTGAATGGATTAGCTTGTTTAATACTTAAAATTTTCTCATGAATGATTTAATATTGAAAGTTGCATTTTTTTTTCAAGCTTAAATTCTGTGACCCAAGAAAATGTAACGTCTACATATAAATTTAACATAATTCTACGACTGTACTGAGAAAAGAGGGGAAGTTCATTTATGATTAATGTGCACCGTAAGTAATAGGTTATTACATAGTACTGGTTAAATTCAGTTGGTGCTATTCGTGAATACAATCAAATTATAGTGTTTATTGATTATGAAGTAAAGTAAACTAAAATGTTAGCGACTGATAATTATTTTCTTAATTATTAATAATACTCTTAAGCAAATCGATGTGTTGGTGATATACACCATTACTAAACCCACGTTAGTTAGTTTCATAAGCAAATAAATTAACATTTGTCATAAACTCAATACAGGATAAAATAAACAATCGTCTGATATTTTCATCACAGAAATTTGATTACTTACTATTCCTGATTAATGTAAATACTTTGGGTCAATGAATCCCAATTAATAGTTAATATTTTGTATAACTTCCTATTAGTGTTTGGGATATTACTCATAGTGATCAGTAATTATCGATTTTCATAGCAACCGAATATTGTGTTTCGGTTTCAGTCTTTGCAATTGCTTTGTTCTTTTCATAGATTTTGTATAATTTAAGAGTTCGCTATCATTTTTCCTTGAAAAACATACATTCTAAATGATATTTTGATCATGATAACACATGTTTTAGGTTGTTGAAGGTTATCCTTCAGACTACCTCCCAACCATCTAACATTTGAACATGATGTCTTCAATACAGAGTCACTTAGACGAATGGCCGAATTAAACTTTAATTGACAGGATCTGGTCAACCCTGAAAGACTAGACAAACGTGACAATTGCCACTATTCAGTTATCTATCGCTTGTAACATTCTTTATCCTGGATTGATTCGAAGTAACTATTGTTTCGCTGAAGACAAAATCAACCTATTGATTGAGGTCTAGATTATAGATTACCGGTCTATCGTCTGATTATTTCGCAACCTGAAGGCGTTGGGTTGATTTTTGTGTATAGTCGCGGAAGTCTACTATCGGAAAGCTCCAAACTAGAAATGAACGACTGCGATTAGAATTATCTTAAGAAATGGCATTTGAATAATAGGCAGTCATGAAAACTCACTACCCTAGTCAATCGAGTTCTATCATTTGGATTGATAAGTAATTAGTTTACTGTAATTGCCAATTTTAATGCGGAAATATTTAGCAGGCACATTCCTATTGTTTATGTCTACTTGAGCTAAGTTTTTTTAAGTATCGAAATGACAAATCACATTCTCAATCCAATAATTTTTGTGGTTCATCCTCCTTATTGTGAATGAAATGATTTTTTCTAATCATGACTTAAGGTTAAGAAATTATATTATTTGAATTATGCACCTAAGTTTAAATAGTCAGTTGCATTTGGGATATCTATTTTCTGTTTTTCGGATTATCAGATAAAAATAAGTTTGAAAAGTCATAATTATACCTTGTCGACTAAGTGTCAGCTAGTTGAGAGCCGTAACTTTTGGCTAATTACTGTGAATAACTAATCATTAAATCTTAAAAACATGGTTCATAGAATAATGGAGTCAAATGCAAGGTAGGTTTTTGTTAACTACAAGGACTGAATAACCATTTATTCTCATAATAAAAATGTAAATAACTTCATTTTATGGGTAGAATTGGTCTTCCACAAAGTACATTTAAGTAATGCACTAATCGTTTAGTTGTAACAATAAAAAGTGAGCATTCATCATAACCTATCTTCATATTTAGATCAAATATGAAACTAAAAATGTTAAAAGATATAGCGAAGGGGAATAATATAAAACTTTTTGTAAAAATATACATAATTTGATGGGATTTCTAGTTCATCATGTCAAAATCTAATTACTTCTTTTTTTAAAAACAGTTTAAACAAAGTTTCAGTGAATTCGTTAAATCCTAAATTGACTTCACCTATTACTTTGAAAAGTTAACAACCTGAAAATCAATTTGAATGGAGTGAACTATTGATCGGCTAGCTTATTCTTGGACAAGACTTACCAACAGTATTTAGACTAAACGATTACACAGAATCATTTATTGGATAATCCAAAAAGGAATTTCATTGTTTAATTTGTTCAATTCTATTTCACTAATGATATTATAGAATTCATCCTATGACGATAAATATATATTACTAGTCTGACAAAACATAGAACTTAAGGTTTATTCCAGTTATATTCAACGATAACGTTGACCTGTTTTTCGGAAACCCATCACTTCTCCCTTATCAAAAGTTTTAAATCAATCACTCTGAAGTTGAAGATCATCAAGGCTATAAATCGGTCTATTACGTAAACTGTTCATGGTAATCAGTATAATTACCATGCATATTATCCATCATCCTTCAACGATAATTTCTATGTTAAAAACATCACTGTTTCGCATTTAAGTAACTACATTACAGATGTACTATACTATTTTACAAAATCCTTCCATTAGTTTTTTTAAGAAATACTGGTGGTTTAATCAAAAAATTTTCCAATAACTATTCAAATATTATACAGATAACTTCAACAAAAGTACAAATATGAATAAAAGTATAGTATGTACAAATCATTATAGATATTCTTCATTTATGTACATGGAAGTAATAAGATTTCAGTATATTATTAATCATTGGACGGAGAGGGTAGAATAATCTTTCTCCATATATTACTTGCATAATCAAAGTTTATATCAACAATATGGAGAGAACAGTAATAGTTTTTAATTATTGAAACAGATAACAATTGAATATGTAATAAGTAATAGATCATCTTATTTGATTGTTGTTTTATTGATCTTGTCATTACTATACTACTGATAATTATAACAATTACTTTTCAATATTGAACAGTTTGAAAGACATTTGTTTAGTGTGTACACATTGAGACGCTGCATCATATCCGGTGAAGAAATGTAGCCAGTTGATTACTCCAAAAAAAAAACCTGAAAACAGAAAGAAATAGGAAATAAAATTATGAAAAATAACTTTATATTAGAATATTTTCATTAACATATCTGATTAAATCACCTATTTTTCGGCTAATAAAGA
>NC_031502.1:9626382-9627242 GCF_000237925.1 Schistosoma mansoni | reverse complement strand
CAGAGCTGTTGTTCACTCTGGGACTTGAACCCAGTTCCATTTCAAATAGGACGAAACGCTCGTCCTGGGTTCCACTGCTAGCCGCTATCCATCTTTGCTTATAAAGTTTGTTTGCTTTGTTTTTCTATGTAGCAAATGTTTTATGATTATCTAGAATAGATTATTATTGTAGCAAGACTAACCAATCAGATTTAGGATAATAGATCTTGGATTTTGGTCAGAAATTCACTCATTCATTTAGTTTTGACATTATATCTGGTGTCAGTTTGTGATGAAGATCTTAGATCGAATTCCTAACCCTGACAATCAACTGTAAATCATAATCTTTATTCTTCACATAGGTTTATAACTCTCATTTAGCTCCAGTAAGTAAATAGACGTTCTCATGGTCATTTTAACGTCGCTCTTAGATCGTCCATAAATTATAGTCTCACCTATTATTGTTTTTTTAAAAAAAGAAAGATCTATGTAATCATTGAGTAGAATCTTTCTTCATCATAGTTTACAAAGTAGTCTATCCTGGTACAAACTAACTTTCATAATTCATTTGGTGTTGTCTGTTTGAATCCTTCTGTTGATGTTTAGGACTGCAATTGATCAGTCAGTTATTAGCATATGTGCATTCTGTTCGGATTGCCTTGATATTGCCTTAAATCACAAGCATTATAAGCAAAGATAGATAGTGGCTAGCATTGGAATCTAAGACGCGCATTTCATTCTATCTGGAATACAGGTACATCTAGCTGACGAGTCGCAAATAGGACGAAACTTGAGTCTTGCATTCCACTGCTAGCCACCAGTTGTCCTATATCTATATGTTTGAGAAAATTGATTCTCATCCAGAGAATTTAAATCATTCT
>NC_031502.1:9586251-9626182 GCF_000237925.1 Schistosoma mansoni | reverse complement strand
TATTGAACAGTTTGAAAGACATTTGTTTAGTGTGTACACATTGAGACGCTGCATCATATCCGGTGAAGAAATGTAGCCAGTTGATTACTCCAAAAAAAAAACCTGAAAACAGAAAGAAATAGGAAATAAAATTATGAAAAATAACTTTATATTAGAATATTTTCATTAACATATCTGATTAAATCACCTATTTTTCGGCTAATAAAGATGGAAGGTTTTTTAGAATTGGACAACAATTAAGTAGAGAATAATTTCCTTATATCAGAATTTGTTCAATTTGACCTATTTACTTTAGTTCTAGAGGGTAAATGAACTAAACAATGGTAAAAATTAATTGATTAGGGTTATATGGTTGATAGTTATCTAATTGGAAATAAAATTCAAGCATTATTTCAGGTACTACTTACAGTAATTAACTGTTTCCATTTATGAAACTGATCAGTTTATATTTCTTTTTAAATTTCAAATTTAAAGTTTCAATGAGAAACAGTTCACTTGATTACTGACTAGGTTATTTGTCAAGATTTATGTAGACAAATTTATTGGGCCATACACATAGGTTAGTTGCAGGTATATAAAGTCAGAGATAAAGCGAAAAAAACTGAAATTCATGGTTAGGCCTTAGTTTATCATGCTGATGAAAATCTACAGAAACAGATATCTTGAAATTATTTGCGTTTCGAATGATATTTAATTAAGTTAATGTTGTATCAAATATTCTACATGTGTGCTATTTAGGTGTATAACTCGGTTCTTCTCACTGGTTGGTCTTTTATTCATTTGAGCCTAATTGTTGATGATTTAGTTTATGTGAATACCTTCCACATGATCATATTATGTACATCGATTCAAGTGATCGACTATTATTCACATGATCAGAAAATGTCTCGGTTCGCGACAATGGTGATCCACTTAGTAATCAAAATTGCCATTCAGTTAGTTGTGATTGATATTTATCTGTCCATAACTTCAGTTATGACTGAATAATATTTATTTATTGGTTTCATAAACGTTATAAAACATAATTGTCTCATACAGTCTCAAAGTAGCTTCATTTTCTTTAATCTTTGTATTCGGCAACTTATACTACTCACGAGTAGCCAAATGTGTTAAACGGAAGTATTAAACCTTTGGATGAATCTCAGCCCACCTCAAATTGAATCGTTTGATAAATATTGTAAACTAAGTAAATAGAATACATTAAGTAAAAAGTACACCATGAAACATTGTGTGGAGTACACGCATATTTAAAGCGAATACAAGTTAAAGTTTAAATATCAAGGGATAATGAAATTATTTTCTTTCGAGTCGTGAATTTTGAGTAGATAGATTGTATAGCTAATAAAATTTATCGCTTGTTTTCACATTTTAGCTAATGTATAGGATTAATGAACAGTTTATTTACTTTAAGTTTGGTGACTATATCATTCAAAGAATTAAATCACATAAATAAAGTAAAATAGACTTACCTGTTATTAATATATATTTAATATTTATATTTCAAGAAAGCTAAGATATTGTTTGTTTTGATAAATGCAATTTCGCCGCCTGCTCACGCCATTTAGGAAGGATTTCTGAAAAATGTAAACAATAAATATTCTCAGTTAGTGTTTGGTTAGATAGCAAACTTCATGAAGATAGGAGAAATAAACAATCATTCAAGCCTTTATGTCTTACATAATGATAGTTAATTATTAAAATTTTTACATACAGAAGTTTGTAATGAACAAATTCATCTTCATTTATAAAAATAATTGCAGTCAAACGGTTCGGTAAATATATTTGAAGTAACATTTGTCATATTAACTGAATAAATCTATCAATCTCAAAACATTTCAAATGTTAATGACCTTGTGAAAACATCTGTACCATACTTTATACTTACCTAGTAATGTCGTTTGTTTGTACTTCGTAATAGGATAGGCGATTTTCCCATTTTCTAATGTTTCATGTTTACCGATTCCATATTTTGCGTATGAATTAAAAGGTGATGATTCAATAACTGGTAGTTCCTCAAGTGAATTTATTGCTTTTTGTGAAATAATCGACTTTGACGCAGTCAATTTGTTTAATGTAGAAGTATTTAACGTCGTAAGTGAATATGATCGTGCCAAAACATGATTTAAGGGTGTTTGTTTTACAGTGTGAGTAAGATTTTGAGGCCATTTTTTCACTGGTAAATTCCATGAGTTAATTTTAGTTGATATAAGTTTATTTTTCTTCGAACTCTCCACATTACTTTTCAATAAATTGCTATGTTGCGAGACCAAAAGTTCATTTGTTCCCTTCTTCACTTTATTTGCTTTCGCACAGCGCATTTGTTTTATTGGTGTTTGGAGCACTTGGGTACTGTCATACTGATTTATTGTGACACAAGTATCTGAATAATATTGTTTACCCAAATAAAATGATGGTATATATTGATTTTTTGAACTTATAAGCTCCCATTGCCAGTGATCACATGAATTGCTGCTCTTAGTATCATTGTTTTCAGTGGTAAATGCCGGAGTTGATGAACATTTAGGCAAATTTTTCACTGTCCCGTTGAATTGTGTATGATCAGATATGAATGATGGTGTTTTCGACGCATAATTTGGTGTGAAACAGTTAGTATTAATGTCATACATCCTCTGAAATCGCTCAGTCGATGACCTTATAGCGTTATCAGCTTCCTGTTGCCTTTTTTTGGTAAGAAGTGTTTTATCCATTGTACAATTGCTGGAACACGTGAATAATTGTCTAGCTGGAAAACTGATTTCTGAATCCATAACCATTTTGACTACAATAAACGAGCGTTAATTGTCGCGTGTCATATATCACCTGGTTATTTATACCAAAACATAAGGATAAAAAAAATAAGGGAATTGACTATTCTAATATTCAGCCAATCAAAACTGAGTAAGGTTATGTATGATGCTTTTGTAATCATTCTATTGGACGAAATTTCTTACCGTACCGTCATGAAATTTTTAATGGTGAGAATTTCTTTTTATTTCGAGTATTGTGACTGGTTAGAAAATCAGTGAATTTGTTACTCCTGAAAAAGTAATGATAATGATGAAAATAGTCGTATGAGACATTGAATTTTTTAAACACAGGGATGATGAATAAAGCAATCAGATAGATTACAATTTTTCGACTAAGCTAAGAAAGTGACAAACAGACAATAGACTATTTTTTTTCAATTTAAGCATTCCACACCAAAAATAAACAATTTTATGATTAATATAGGGGGGAGGTTGCGATGATTGTTGAATTTTCATGGCTTGGATCACGGACTGACTAAGTAAAATCAGTATCTGATGGAAACTAAGACAATTTTAAATTATTGTGATGTAAACTAACGGTGATTATTGAATAATTTAATAAAGTAACATTGTAAGTTTATTTGTTAGTGAGGATCAGTTATCTAAATGTGTTAGAGTAGTTAAGTTACCTGAAGATCATAGGTGTGATCTCGTGTACGATTATAACTAGGAATCAGATAATTTCAACCAATGGATATTAAAATGATTGTTGTTTGTTTTTTCACACTTAATGATGAGTTTTGAGGATGAGACCACATTTATTTTGAAAAATGATGGCTGTTCTAGGTGTTATAAAAATATCTTGAAATATACACATTTTTCGTCAAAATGTATGAATATATGGCAAGGTTTAGAAATAAAGTTTCCCTGTCTGTAACCACTTCCAAAATTAAATAAAAACTAGTGATATTGTGATTAATGCAACCCACTGTTAATACAATAGCAACCACTACACAAATTATTGGCTTTAATATCTATCTCCAAGCAATAATAACCGATCATACCATTTTTAAAAGTGTTTATATTATTGAATGACAGGTTCAAAAATTGCGAAAGGAAAGATATGAAGATTTATTCAATAATGTTGGAGCGAGTTTAGGTAATAAATTTAAACTGCAGTTACTCTACTGTTATTCATTCAAATTAAGCCAAAATAGCTGTCTAGGTCTCTTTGGTTAAAGCAGTTTTCTGCCTACACTTGATTCGTGATAAAAACTATTTCCAAAGGATTTTGTTCGTATTCTCATGTAATGATTCGGTCATATTTAGATTATTCTAGAATAGACCTTCAATTATTAATAATAATATATTGGTTAAATAGAGTTATTCGAAAGTTGATAACGAAATCTAGCAGTACTGAATGTCTTTTTTAGCTTCATCGGTTTGCAGAAACAATCAGGAAGTTTTTTTTAAAAGTTCCAGACAATTTTTCAGTTATTTTTTTCGATTATAAATGTCATAATGTTCGACTAAAGATCAGTAATTTAGATAAACAAGTAAAGGACCAGGATGCTTTCTAATGGTTGAAAGGAACTAACTGAAAAAAGACACACAAAAAATAATAAAAAACAATAGAATAAATGTTTGTCAGTGCTAAAAATCAACAAGAAAGTTTGAAACCTTGATCATTTGAATTGGAATCCCGGCATACAGTGAATAATTTCTTGTCCAATTGTAATTGTTATAAATTTCCTCATGTTTGTGGATAACTTTTAATCATTAGTAATATAAAATACATAGTTTAATTCATATTTTTCATCCAATGTTTTCAACCATAAAATGCATTATAGTTATTCATAATATTATTATCACTAGTTTAATTAGATTGTTTAATGAATAGATTACAGAGCATGAAATTAAGCATTGACACTGGTTTGATTTGAAATTAAACCAATCAGACTTAGGAAACAAGTAATCATACCATAAAACGTAACAATTGTAATTTGTTTTAGAGAGTTTTTACTAGGAAGAAAGTCAATCCATTCCTACATAAGCCTTGAAGTACATAATAGATTGATCTAGGGCATTCGGAGAAATAAACATCTTTAAACGTAATACGGTCATCTTTCTTTTTACCAAAATAGCTACAAAACATGTAATGGTAAATAATCATTTAAAATACTTTGTTTTTTAGCAACAGATTGTTTCATGAAGTGAATGTAAGTCAGATTAACAAAGAAAATAATTTCATATTAGACTTTTTGGACGAGATTTAGATATTTGTGTAAAATGATGTAGTCTGTTTCACAAACGTAAGCTAATTGGAGGATTTTCAGAAACCAAAAAAACACTAAACCATTATCCGTTTTAGTTCCCATGACTAAAGACTACTTAATAAACACAAAACCCTCCAACCCTTCAAAATGATACAATTAACTTTGTTTAATTGCAAAACATTTTAGTTACTATCACTTAATAGGTGAATGGAATTCTATGAATGATGGAACAAGTAGACTCTTGTTAACTTTCTAAAGACAACGTTGGACAATATTAAATTGTATCAGCTTACCATTTTTGTGATATTAAATTACTATGGATTTGTAGAAAAAAGAACACTTACATGATTTTCAGCAATATTTCAATAACATTTAGTTAACCAGGTTGAATAAAATTTTGTTTCTATGACAAATTTCATTCATTTTGACTTTAATATTTAGTAGGTCAATGTTGAAAATGATGTCATCACAACATTATGTAATAGTAAACACATGCTAGTCTGTTATGTAATAATAAACTATGAATGAAGTTTTGTGGTAATGTTGATAATAGTTTTGTTTATGTTAAGTGAACTTGGTGTTTGTAAACTGTATAATTTTAATAAACCAGTATTTTGATTAATAGTTGAAAATATTACGCCTAATCTCTAATCAAATATGAATATGGATATTAAACTGCACATGAACTTATCAAACTACGATACAGATGTCCCGTAATCGTTTTTATCTTCGTGATTATTAAACATATAACTTATAACTATGATAATATAGATATTGCTGACTGTAATTAAATCTGTCTTATTTTATCATTGTTCCAATAAATAACACATTGTTTTTACAAAAGATTATACAGAATCTAATAGAATAGTTTGAATTTACGATGGAAATCACAGTAACATGTTATGATATAGATAATGTCAAACTATTTAGGCCTTAACAACTAGACACTTTTATGACATAAAAGATGAAATAAAGAGACTACATCTGCTTAGTTTATAACTGATACACTGCCAAGTCCATATGTAGTTGAATGAAACTATTTGAGGGTTAGAGATATGTACTGGTATTATAAACAGAGGAAAAATAGAGTACAATTTCTTAATCAATACTTGAAAGAAGGAAAATTTAGTGAATGACAAATTAAAGGTATATTTGTTGATTATAAATAACTTAGGTAAAAGTGTGGTTCTGATACAGTGCAGTCTGATACAAATAACTTTGATTGCTTACTTGATTAAGTAATCTGAAGTTAACAGCTTACTGATCAACGCATTGCACTAAATGTTGGGGCATTTCAATTAATAACCACCATATACACTTTATTTATGAAGGTTTGACTTTTTCTCTAATACCATTAGTTGCTGTGCTTTATCACATCTGAATAGGAAACTTAACTCACCGCAAATCTATGAATAATCAGTAAATTTTAACAAAACTACGGACAAAGAGGCCTACTCAAACTTTTAGATCAACTGTTTTCCAACTGTGCAAATGTTATTATTAAGGTACTCAATACTAAAATACTGAATAAAGAACTCTGCAGATGTTGGAATATTTCCCTCTTTGTCTGTTACTCAAAAAATTAAGGGATTAATACATCGGAATGAATGCATTTTATAAATGTTCAATAAAAAGTGCAACTGTAGCATCTGAACTGGAGGAGAACTTTTTTGAGTGGAGGTAAAATTCATAAAATGTGGTTTCTTGAACTTTGTCGCAATCTTGAACAACCGGTGCTGAAAATTCCCCAAGGTACCGAATTTCTAGTAATAAATAAAACCATAATTATTATTGATATTATTATGAAACAAGTCGATTTGTAATATCAAAATATTGTTATTACTTTCATTTCTGTATGTGACATATTGTGTTTGTATATACATATAGTGTTTAGTATTTCCGTAGAAGCTTAAGAAGTCGTGTATATAATTTACAGTTCAATGTCTTTTTACGAAATCATCAATTTGTATCAGGAATTCGGAAATCTAAACATATTAACCTTATGTATTGCACTACTTAATAGACTAGTTTCCTTTAAAATATAAAACATGATTTTCAAGATCATTATTCCATTTTATTTATGCATTCTCCATTTATAGCACAGTTTAGGTCTCATCGGATTGAATTGAAACTTCGAAAGGAAATTCATAAAAAAGGAATTAATAAGTTACAGTATTAACACCAAATTAGCCTTGAATGGGTTACACTTTTATAGTTTTCAATAAATAATCTGAACATGAGATATAGTGTATAAAAATAGAATTTAATTGTTCAGCTATTCCACTTTACAGTATAAATGATGATAATCAAATTATGAGAATTTCGTTGTCTTCAAACGATGTGTTTAAGTGTATGTGATATATATTAACTATTTACAAATCAAATGGTATACATTATCATATGCATGGGATTTTTAAAACTTTGGCAAAATGGGATGTAAAAACGTGTGTTAATCACGGTAGGACAGTTTTTCTACATCTATATATTTAAAATTGAATGACAAACATTGACAACAATCATAGTGTACACTTCTCTAACAGACTGTAACTACTTATATACTTACATATTCCTTGAAACCTACCAATAACTTATGTAATTTGATCACCGTGTTACAATCGTGATAATCATTTAATTTACGGACTTAGTAATACTTTATTCTCCTTATAAACAATATACCTTACTCTGTAACAAAATTAAAAGAAAACACAATTCAAACTGATAAATCCCAATATGAGATTATTATTTAATACATAAACGACAAAAATACTTTTATAAAATACAAGTTTATGCTAAAAGGGAATAGGATGTGGTAATATTATTTGTGTGAAATTGACAGAATATCGAAAAGTACAAATTGATAACTCGCTAACATAACGTTTTCTATTCAATAAACTCTTAATGAGCAGTAAAGATATAGATAATAGGTACAGGGTAATAGTAACAGAGACATATATTCTCTCTTACTTTTATTTAAAGTAAAGTATTTTTATTATTTAAAAAAAACCCTAAAATGAAGATGAATGTTCTGTACATGCATTTCTACGGATTCGTCAAAGTAAAAATAAGCTACTTCGAAATAAAACCAAAATATCTGCTTAAGAAAAAATTAAAGCTTGGGCAACATTTACTGTATGTGTAGAGGTGATGTAGAGAAGTTATCAGTAGCTTCCAATCAGCACATAGAATATATTTGACATTTAGTTGGAGAAAAAAATGTTCATACTGGACATGATATCATGGTAAATAGAAAAAACGTACTACTCCCCAAAAATTGTTCAGTAGACAATTGTTTCCGGTTGTTTCCTTTACAAACTCTTCATTTTAGGGGGATTTAGCTTTTCTTACCTCTTTCTGTATAAATTTTTCAATTTTACCATCAACAAATTCTATAGGTATCTTTTTTTAAAACTAATACTTAATACTCTATCACTGTGAAATCAACTATTTCAATTTATAACAGTGATTAATTCAAACAGGACTTTTTCATACATACTTAAATATTTCGTCTTATATAACTGTTAAAGCCCAATAGATGAAATTGTTAAAAATAATTGTCCACTCAAATTTTCTTTGTTTCATAATAATCTATGCAAATTTTCCAGATTCAACCGAACAGTACTAAGTGAATTCAAACTTCACCCCATTGCACAAGCAAGTGGTTATCAGGACTCAGTAGCTAAGCGGATAACGCGATGGCGTTTGAGGCAAACGGCACTGGGTTCGAGTTCCAGAGTGAATATCAACTTTGAGATACAGGTGCATCCAGCTGACAAGTCCCAAATAGGGCGAAACGTGCGTCCTAGATTCCTCTACTAACCACTATCCATCTTTGCTTATAGTATTTTCAAATGTTTTAATTCTCGGTGAGGATACTTTAACAATATTGATTGTGTAAAATTACCAGTTATGAAGATGTAATACGCAATCAACACAAGTAAGAAATTACATAATTCAATGTGTAGATTAATTTGGCATAATTTTGTTCTGATTAATATTTTCATTAAATTGGTGGCGTATGAAATAATGCACAACGTACAAAATTATAAATTATTAATCTATGACTTAAATGATCCATAGATTGATTGTGAAGTGAAAATTATCTTGTTATCATTCTTATAATTAAAAGACTGACTAAATCAGTCATAGTGTAAAATTATTTGAATGACTGATTACAAGAACTTAATGAACTACGATCTACCTATTTTATTATGATATTAAACTAACCCACTCTCATCATATACACTAGTAGGAGTGAATAATATTAATAGTTATTATTATCATTACTATGTAGAAGACGAGGGTAGTTGACTAATTATCACCCATATTCTGTTCGTCATTGATATGCTATCATGGTATGATGCAAATATATCAAATATTTTTAGTGATTTGCTTGTGATTTGAAAAAAATATATTTACTTTACAAATTATATAGGGTATAAGTAAGTATCAAATGCTTGCTAATAAAAAGATCCAAACTTTAAAAAAAAAACTATTTAGTCAACGAAATACACCCATTAAGACATTGAACAAGAAAGATTGGTTCAGCGAAGAGGTCTATTTTTGGCGAATTCATTTTTTAATACCTTTGTTTATTCTACCTCACTGTTACCATGTGTTACAGAAGTTTATTGTTATCATCCTGGAAAATAAGTACATATATTTGCAATTGTACAGCTTTGAAAATGAATTCCCCGAAAAGAAAACTATTCTCTGAACCAATCCTTCTTATTTAAAACTATTTAGTCCTCCCTGGTCCCTAATGAGTTTCTAATTGATATCGTTTATTGCAAGAGAACTATCTTTAAATAATAATTATTTATCGAAATTACCTAACGAGTCTCAGTCCTAGTAATTTAATTCAAAGGGGAAGCATTAAAGTGATAGTAGACAAGTAGTAGAGAAGTTAGAATATAGTTCTTCTTTTGGTTACAATAAATATAAATTGTACAGAGATAGAATCTAACTTGATTACTTACCATCAGAAATTTATCAACTGAAGAGAAATAATCGGTGGTCAGTGGTGCTGAGTTAATTTCTTTGACGTTTAACCGAATAGCACTATCATATGAAATGAATGTTTCCAAATAAACTGAGGAAATAGTTAATAACCTGACAATAATACAAATTAAATCCACTAAAATTAAAGAATAGTAATTATTGTATTCTAGTCCAGAATATGTTCCTTTGATAGAAAGTTTGTGTGACCTCTGAGAAATAGTGAATAAAATATTTGAGAGGTAAGAATTTTGAACATTTCCCCGAACTAAAATATGTATGAAGATGACTAAGTAATGTCATTCAAGATAGATTATTGAAGGAATAATGAACTATGTTCTGTTTCGTAACTATGTATAATATTGTAAAATGAATTTTACTAAAAAGATCAGACATAAAATTCAGGGAATTTGAATGAACATACATAGAATGCAATTAATCAAGGAAAGATATATTAAGAAGTAAGAGTTTTTACGATTAGAGATGCACCAGATAGATGTTTCATCCAAATTTTAAAGACCCTACTGCGGACACAAGCTGAGTTCTTGAAGTTTCACGTGAATTCATCAAATTGAAGCCTCTAATTCCAATTTCAGGGGTTAGTGTTTGTATCTTAATTTAATTAGTGTTGTAATTCACTGATCATTTGCTGTCATGGGTCGGATATTGCATGAGCTGACTAGTACGCAACACTGAAGAGTCATAGAATAAGATAAAAAGTTATCTGATGTTTCCTCACTTGCAATAGCTTTTTACATTCTATCTATTAATTATCTTTGAGTTATATAAGGTCTCTATCAAATCTATTCATAGTGAAAAATATCCAACTCACTCACATATGAGTGAAGATCGAAAATAAATGTGAAACGAAAAAGTATCTAAGTAGTACTAACTCATATATCGGTTAAACCTGAAAATAGTGATGAAGAAAATGTACAAATATGTCAAACAAACAGGAAAAAACTTAGTTGAATGTCAAATAAATAATCCACGTACAGTTCAAATGAATCAAAATGGAATTAAGGTCATAAAAATATTTTGATGACAGTTTAATCTCTAAATATTTTATTTCTTATTTACACTCTTAGATGAAGTAATATTCAAAAGATTAGATGTGTTAGTTGATATTTAATTCATTTTTCAGAAGTAGATATCATCTCTTCTTGTTATTATAGGATATACCTTTGAACTGTGAAAAAATGTATTTGAATATTTATGGAACATGTGTTATAACCAGAAGTGGATTTTTGTGGATATTATTGTAATTTATTAGCTGAGATCATGATCCAATTGAAGCTAGACCACCATGGAAAACCTGGAAGCACTGGACAGCCGTTTCGTCCCATTGTGGGACTCCTCAGAAGGGCGCATCCACGATCTCGCCGCACGCGATTCCAACCCAGGATCCACCGGTCTCGCGTTTAACCTCTACACCACTGAGCCGACATCCAATGGTACTAATGTCTAACTTCAACCGATCCACGAAATTGAGCGACACATCCACCAATGTCTTCAGTGAGTTACTATCTTACAACACACCTGGTTTAACTCCACTGGTCACTGCTTCTCACTAGAACTCCGGGAAATACCTCTTGAAGTCAGTCACTAGTGAGCATATGTTGAATAATATCAGAATGTGTTTTGTGGACATTATAGTAATTTAATAGGTGAATTCACATGCCTTACAATTACTTTATTTTGTACAGCAGCTAACTTGCCACGATCTTAATTTTATTAGGATGCATTAACTCAATTTCTATTTTAATAAATTTAGGATTTATCATTAAAAAACATTACTAGATTTACAGCTGTATTTTTTTACAGACAAATTTTCGTTTAATGTACGTAGGTAGAAGAGTTTTGCAAACCTGAAAAGGCTATAAAAAAAACAACAACACGAACTTAAAATTGGAATAATGTATGCGGATTGATTAAGAGATTACAAAATATTACATACTTCATATCTTAACTCATTATTATGAAGTACACTATCGGTAATTTGTAAAAAAATAATTGTCATTATTTGTGACTCTATACAATACAAGTTTCTTTAGAAAGAACCTAAATGTACAATAATAATAAGCTAACTAGTGAGTAAACATTCCTGAAATATAATGAAGCTCCGTTACCAGTACACCTAACAAAGTAGAGAGTTAATCAGTAATCCATTGATAATAGTGGATAACGATCTTAATATATAACAAGTTGATTGGAGATGATCACTTGAATTAGGATTGAGTGATTTTGAAATAAAACACTCATTGTGAAACTTGAAACCTGTTAGTCTGTTTTCGTGTAGTTTCTTCAGTGAATTATGATAAAGAGTTACAAACGAAAAAGAAATAGCCGTCGAGTGCTCCGTACTTTTGGCAGGTAATATCAAACCAGGATAAATTATATATATAGTATACTGATCATCGTATATTATATGTTAGTATTTGTTTGCTTGGATAGGATTATTCTTAACTTGTACTTTTCACTAGAATTTCAAAGTATTCATTAGTACCGATTAAACAGAACGTTCTCATTGTTTAAAGTTTGATTATTTCTATCAAAAATGATACTAGAAAATGTTCATTAAACAATTTCAATCAGTCCATATGAATGTATTTTAGTTAAGATTGCATCTAAACTCTACTCGGTGAGATGAATTAGATACATATAATATGTTTATTCAGTAAGATACTACGAAAAAAAATAAAATAATTTCGAGTAACTGAATAAGGAGATAATAAAATCCTCACTGTTTAGAGATACACAATCCTCTTTATCATTATATAAGGTGAATTATGCTTTTAATAAGTATTGTATTGCCCTTAGGATAAAAACCTTTTGTTAATATTCTAAACTGATTAAATTGTGTTTCTTAATAAAAACAGAAAACAATCTAAATTCATTTCTATAGAATTGTCTTAGTATTAATAAGTTCTTATGACCAATTAAACAAAGACACAGCGTGATTTATCAAAATAAAAGTAGCAAGCAATACCAACATTGAAACTTATTGAACACTATATTAATTTGAGACATACCTTTATTATAAAAAAATGTTTAATATCATATCAAATTCCCAAATGTTTCTTACTGCTACTTGTGTATGTTGAGTATATGTAGGCAAAAAGAAAGGGAGAGATTTGATCATTTTTCTGTAACTAATATAAACAAAGAAAGAATTAATATGCGGCCACTTACAAAAACGATGGTGATAGGGAGGATGTAACCATAGGATGGTGTTGCTAGGTTTAATTAGCCTTGGATATTATTTTATCCTACTTATGAAATAGCTCCTTTTGTCATCATAGAGCCTATGATAGTTAATGAGCATTGAACATTTGTTTTATTCTAATTTAGGAGTTCTCAACAAACTGAAACCTTGAAATCTCACTCCATTCTGAATGTCTCAGTGTCGCTAGGTTAAAATCCAATCGTCCACGTATTCAACTTCATACACTTAATGATACAGAGTTATCCTTCCTATCGGGGAATTTCCTTTTCACTTCAAGAGTCAGAGTTTGTCATCCAAACAGAGAGAAATCCATTTCAAAAACAGCGCCCTACGAACATACGATTATCCGGTGAGGCGCTTTCGCCTGATGTACTTCGAAAAAGAATTTTGCAAGTGAATATTATTCGTATATTTGACGTTTCATTTAGTTGTTTAGATTTAAGTTATTCAAACAGTTTACCGTGGATTAACTGAGTGCATATAAACTTATGTACACACCTATGTATACAATCTGGAATTTTGAGCTGAGTTACCACAAAAGTACTGAAGATAACTATTAAAATAAACTTATATAGGTTTTTATTATAAAGTTTACTTTATCAAGGTAAAGAGTTTGTGCGGATTAGTTCAGGTTGAAGGCAGCCTAGGTTGAGGATAAATATCAATTGAATCACCATTTGAAAGCAGGGAGTCCTGGTTTAACGACTCATCAACAATGAATAAACACGTGGTATGTTGCAGAGAGTTGTGATTAGTGAAGTCCAACTATATCAGTCGTTAGATAGTTATCTATCAACGTCATTAGATGACTGTTATGTTATATTACTATTGAACAACTGTTAGAAATATGAACCACTTGTCTAGTGATATTGAGATAATCATTATCATTAAACCTAAGTGTCCTCGGTTACTTTTCTCAAGGGATAGTAAGTACCTAGTGACGAGGAATATCAAACGACAACGAAATACTCCTCGGTCTTTAATACTTTACCCTCTATTATCAGTCTATAACAGAAGCTAACTTTTGATTAGCTTAATGAAACTATTTAATCAATATCAATGTTTATTGAATATAATTTAACTTTTAATTTATAAGAAAACTTCAAAAATAAATTAGTTTACTGCGAATTCATACAACAGACTTATACCTTTCCATTTATATCGCCTCAATGACCTAAACAGTTCAAAGGTCATTAATCTTGCAATCATTTTAATATTAAAAAAATATCACATAAGGTGAAGATATGTTTCGTTTATTTTCTAACATAATTTATTATATTTTATTATTAACAAGTTGTAAGTAGAAGACAAAACGATTCAGAATAATCACAATTGATATGAACGTGGGCCATAACACAACTGATATTTCAGTTGCTATGATATCACTGAAAAAGTATGAAATAATTAAGCTGACAATCAGTCAGTTATGTCTACAATTTAACAATTAAATGATATAAATATATTTAAATGCTTATCTGTTTATTTACTGTTCTGTGCTTAACTTCTCTCTCTCCCCCTCTCTCTCCATGTAAGTCAAGTTTATTGAACAAAAATGTAAAACGGTGACATTGATTTCCATCGACGAGATGTGATTATATTAAAAATAATTCAGGAAAACCAGTCATTTTAGTCCTGATAGAGACGATTAATTCGTTGGTGGTATCTATCTCTAAAAAAACTTCAATCAGAGTACCTGTGATCAAACATACACATTGTTTTAAACCACTTCAATTTGTTTTTTACACATTGTTATTCCTTGGCTGTGATTCTACAGATACAAGTAGAAATTTTAGGGTTTGTAAAAACAGTGAAGAATATCCAGGCAATAGCATGTAATACAAAAGTTCTTATTTTGGACTAGGAATTTGTGAATATTTGATGGGATGTCCTGAACTTATATTTTGCACTAGCTATCATTCATAGTAAAAACATGTCTGGAGTCTTGGAAAAACAGATCCTCTTCATGGGATTCCATGAGTAGATGGAGCCCGAAAAGAAATTTTTATTAATCTCCTACTGGATACCAAACAGATTATTAAAGTCTATAGATATTCGATGAATTATTATAATTGAGTACATAACTAGTCAATCGATTGTCATGGCTTCAGGTCATTATCTAGAATGAACGTATTTAATTTTAATCAGTTATCATCATATTCTCATGATCTGTAGAGGAGATCCTTATAAAACGATTTACCTATTGAATTCTTTTTCTAAACCAGTCTGTTCTAGTGAAATAGCTTGAACGATAAGCAGAATATACTTACACACTTATAGCTATAGTTACCACAGATTCTAAACTCTTTTTACCATCAAGATCTCATACATTTCATATCCACTTTTTATTCAATTCGTCTACATTTTGAATGAGTGTAAAGTATTGAGAAAAATGATGTATTTTTCTATTTAAACATTACGTAGTGCTGACAAATAGCTTAGATTTTCGAATACGATAACATTTCTTATTTGATAATAACATTATGTTCTGATTAAGTTTCGTCACTGGTATTTCATTACCATCCATATACTGACATGTTACATACATTCATTAAACTAACTATTAGTTTATTTTGAGTAAATGAGTTGTTCATTTTTTTGTAAAGCTTTCCAGTTTATTTATCTGTGGAATCATCAGTGCATTATATTCTACACAAGAAGTGATTATTGATTAAATTAAATTGACAGGTTGTCATAAGTGTATACTCTAGAGATGAACTCTTTAGATTATCCTTAGTCTACACTCTATCCAGACTAACCAATTCAACTAGGTACGTGTCTTATTTGAAAATGCACTTTGTAATATACACACTATTATGCTGATGTATATACAAAATAATAACAGGATAGATGCGTTACATGTCATTAGTTTGTCAAAGATATGAATGCACTCAACCGTCACTTTTTAAGTTATTACCTTCATTCAAATTGTTTTCTCTCTTATTCTAATATTTGGTCTTCTTTATATTTCCACTATACGACTGTCATTTGATTACCTAGTCAGTTTATAACACAAAATTATAATTGTTATTATTAGAAACAGTAAAGTTTCCTAGCTTTCAAAATTTACATAAAAAAATGTTCTCTACTCATACTGATTATAATCTTGACAAATATTGAATAGTATAGTAGGATTCATGCTAGGCTAGTACAATTTACGACAGGAAAAATATTATATATATATATATATACCAACGTGTTGTACAGAAATCTATGTAAACAAGATGAAACCACACCGTCAGTTGTTATTTTTTCAACCAGTATACTGTGTATATGTGAGAAAAAGACCAAATTTGGTAAACAAATACTAATTACAATGAGATTTACTGAGAAATGTCATAATCTAATAAGATTATTTGTATGAGTGTTTTATTTTAAATTTTATCATACCAATACCTAAGCCTTAGTTAACAAGACATTGATTAAGTGTGTGACAAAGAAATTTATGACGAAATGTATTATATTAAAGCAATTACAATCTGACTAAAAGTCTGATAAGATAAGAATTTAATGTTACGAAGGGTTATATACTAGATTATGTCCAAGGTGTCAGGTGGTTGTAGATAGTTAACAATAAGCCTTAAACCAAGGTTTTCGCCGGTCTACATATCTCCAATTTTGAGAAAACTGATGCACTTTGTGTACCCATTCTCAGGTTACTTCGCCCACCACCACTAATCAACTCGCAAGGCGCACGTGGTGTCGAATCACTTAGGTTAGCTACCATATTGCAGTTTCATTGATGGAATTCGAACACTACTAAGAATTAGACAAACAAGGTATTCATTTCTATTTAGTGATAATGGTGATGGGCAATATTATGTTTCAATATCCTAATAATCTACAATTGTATCATTTATAATGTTATATCATCACATTATTATTGTTAAAATTTAGAAATAATTCATCATAATATTGAGTATTATACTAGTAAGTTGTAGAAGGGTGCACTGATTACACTAATGCACTTACCACAACTTCAAGGACTTCAAATGAGGTAAACTGATATCCTCAGAATAACTAGACTTCTCAGAATGATAAGTAATAAATCGAATATAAAACTTATTGAATCTTGTCAGTACACTTGTATTAATATATTTTTATTTTTTGTAAGCCAAGGGATAGTGAGAAACAATTTTCCTTTGATATTGTTGAAAGAAATAACAAAATTAAATGTAAGAAAAGTTTAGTAATACGGGGTTTCAAAAATTCCGTTGATTAAAATCGGTAGATGGCAAGTTTTTCAAGAAAGACTCTTGATATATTTAAAATAACAAAATGATCTTGCAAAACATAGGAGGTCAGCAGCAGAATAGTATACTGAAAAGACTTTCAACTTATTCATCATTTTTCATTTATTCTTATCCTCAAAGGGGAAAATACAAGAAAATTACAGTGCAGAATACAAAAAGTCCCTGTAATATGATAAGTAAAATGTCTTTTAAATCACATGTGATGAAGAAGAATTACTAAGTGGCAATAGTTTCTTTGTTAAATATACTTAAAAATATCAAGATTATCTTTGTATTTTTATTGAGTAAGATTTCTGTTGCCAACCAAGTAATGATCAAATAAAGAAGACCGTAAAATAATCACAAGCTCAACCAATAAAATTGCATAGAATCTTAGAATTACTACTTCCAGATCATTCACACATAAAAAAGGTATATAGCAAGTAGTATATGTATTCATAAAACACGTTGAGATAGATCACCTTAATTACTAACACATTTAGGTGGGCTGATTATATTTTGGATAATGGTCAGCGGGGAAATCCAGTCCGCACGTTTTGTAATGTTCTTGACTCACCATTTGTATATGTTTACATCACTATTGTTGTTCACACTGAGAATGGGACTCTCATTATGAAGATGGTTTCTCGCACGAACTGGTTTCACTGTGTTCAACTTGTTTCCCTGATAAGTATATTATTTACGTTTTTCTGTTATAGGTCTTCCATTAAAGTATTTCTTATTATATTTATGATCATTTTTCTAAAAATGATGAATATAGACAAATATAACCTGTCTATAAACATCCGGGGGGGGTAACCTGAACGTTGAAGTCAGTTACTAATTTGAAATATTGATGGTTACGTTAAGCTGCGAAGATATTAATTACACAAAACTATTTTAAAACTGTTATGAAGTAATTAGCCAGTTACTATCACGGATAATGCAAATGCTGACAAACAATCAGGCCACAATTCCATTCGTCATAACTAATTAAACATTACATTAGTCAAAACAAATATATGGATCTGGAATTAAAGTAGCTCACTCTGAAAATCGGTTATCATATTTTGCGATGAGGAGTTTTATACGAACGTGAGTCTGTTTAGTAATGAAAGTTAACACAACATATTAAGATGGAACCATTAACACTTATGTTAAATCGATCGAGAAGTGAATGTATGATGTCTAGTATAATGGAATGTTCACATGAGTTATTCTAGCTTTCGGAAAGATCAGTTAATTTGTTCTTCTTGAGTCACATTCCTACCTTGTCAATCATTTGCCTATAACTTTGACTATTTTTATTTGGGCGTGTGTATATATTGCTTACCAAAATTCATTACATGCCTTTAGCTTATTTTGTCTGGTTATCAATACTAGTGAAACACGCTTTGTCAATGTGGAGTTGTTGGGCCATCTCCGCTTTTCTTTACTTTCCCGTTTCTCATAGATATCCGTCTGTGTAAACGAATGCATGAAATAAATTCATCCAACTCAATCTGTATTTGCCTTCTTATTGCTGGCGTCGCTCCAATAGGGTTAGTCTAGGTAATATATGGAATTAAACGAATGACTTCAGTCAGTCAGCGACAACGTAGGACCAGGCACATATATGCATCGGTCCAAGTTGCCATATCTCGTTAGCACAACAAGATGAACACCGGATTCATAGAAGTAATTAATTTAGTGGTGGTAGTATATAAAGAAAGGTTGTATATAAGGATATAGTATAGGAAGGAAAAAAGTTATGAAGCAATTTTAATCTCAAGGTTTAAGGGAAGATAAAGAGTGTATACACCTACACCATTGTGATCGATTCTGAGCCATGTCACTCAGAGTCTCCAACCATTGGTTACGGTAGTCACGCGGACCCCAACCAGGTAGTCTGCATCTGCCAACATGGCTCAGGCTAGAAGTTAGTGACTTCAAGCACTGATACCATGTTTTGGTTTGGCCGCCCCTAACTCTCTTCCAACCATCCCCTACACTAGTCAACATTGAGCGTCGTGGTAATCGGTGTTCAGGCATACGTAACACGTGGCCCAACCATCTCAGTCGATGAAGATTCATCACCTCATCAACTGATTTACCAACGAATGACTTATGTCCATGGCATATGCATCCGTTCGTTCTAATCGGAGTCAGATCTCGTGATGATAAAAAGGTGAACCGCTATAAATGTGACTTTTTCTAAGGGCAAAGATATTCTTACTATTACATTAGCTATATAGAGTAATAGGTAGGATTAAAAATAACCAGATATCATAACTGAAATAATTAAAATAGATGTTTGAAATATTGTACACAAAACCTATATCACATTTATTTATAATGTCTCTTCCTTTTTTGTGATTTATATTTGTTGACCCCAGATGAGTAGCACACGACATTAAGATCAAACAAATGCGTTTTAAAAAGAAACTGTCTTTTGTATAAAGTCATAAAAAAGTCAGTTAGAATAATAAACAAACTGAGATCAAAGAGAGTTTCTCTTATCTGTTCGCAAGATAATTATCTAACAACATAGATTTACTTTGATTACTATTAATCAAACATAAATGAAGTTTACTTTGTCAACAACTGTGAAAAATAAAATAGAACAGGTGGGTGTAAATTAGCCATGCTGTTAGAAATTTATTACCTTGTTACTTGAAATAAGAATTAGATATTGATGGAGTAGAATTTTCGTTGGTTAATTAAGCAGTAACATTAATCATGATAATTAAAAAGTCTTAAAACTAGATTATCTTTCTTGATATAGTAGAAAAAGTGTTGATCTTAATTTATTAAGATATATTAACAAAGGAAAAGGTTTAAGATGTTATTTGGAAACATTTTACATGACAGTGATACAAGTTTGAGTCATTCAATTGTCATGAAGTTTATGTAATCCCTTGGTACATTCTCTTGATTATTGTCAACATAAATCAGATCTGTCTGCAAGGCTATTTTATTTTCCACATTTTATGAATTGAAATTCTTCGATCACACAATACCTTTCGAATATGACAGCTTTAACGTTTACATTTCAACATATTGTTTTTATCAGAAGAGGACTTTGTGAAGATTTTAGTAAGTTAATAGTTGAATTCATGAGTCAATTAAAGTTAGACCACCACGGAAAACCTGGAAGACCTGGACGGCCGTTTCTTTCTAGTATGGGACTCCTCAGCAATGCGCACCCCGTGGGATTCGGACCCAGGACCTAACAGTCTCGCGCCAGAGCACTTGACCGGAAGACTACTGAGCCGGCATCCAACGGTGTCAATGTATAACTTCAACCAATCCGCGATGTTTGAGCAACCGTTCACCAATTGTCTTCAGTGAGTTGATATCTCTACAACAGACTTGGTAGAACTCCATCGGTCACCGTTTCCTACTAGAACTCAAGGAAATATCTTTTGAAGTCAGTCACTAGTGAGCATATGATTATAGATCAGAAGGGGTAGGTCCTGGGTTCGGATCTCGCGAGGCGGGATCGTGGTTGCGCACTGCTGAGGAGTCCCATAATAGGACGAAACGGCCGTCCAGTGTTTCCAGGTTCTCCATGGTGGTCTAGCTTCAATTGACTCATGATTTCAACTATGAAAATACTGAAATCTTCACAAAACCCCTTCTGAAGAATTATTTCATTTATTTCTTACTTAATAATCGAAAGCAACTTTAATTATGATTGTGTATAAGCACAAATAAATATTATGACTGTTTATATGATATGCAGGTGTTGATTCGTTGTATCATAGTGACTTAATAAAATGAAAATTAATTAATTTTATTTAATTTAATCAACTAAAAAATTAAAGTTTGTGAGAACTGTCTTATTTTAACTTATCAACTGATTTATTGAATCAGTGCATCATATTTATTCATTTTTACCCATGATCTAATTCATGGAAGAATTATTATGAAACTAACATTAAACAGATGGTTATTTGTTTGTTATAACCAAAGTTAACAACGTATGTATATTGAAATAGTCGATTACGTCATCTAATGTGATTTAGAGTTAGTATCAGAAATGATGTCATATTATATTAGTATAAATTACTATGAGTTCTCAACACATTAAACGACTTTGTTGTTTTCTTTTTAATTCTGATAGATTTCCATGATCTTATTCACTAAAAGGAACAACGTTATCAAAGATGCAGTATTTAAATATCGCAGTGACATGGATCATCATCTAGAGAAACCAGCTCATTTATCATAGCGTACTGCTACATCAAACATCGCTATAGAATGCAATTCTGTCTGAGCCAATATATCAACTCTTTATAACATACTTAGAAAGAAGGCATTCAAATAACTTAGTTTCATACATGGTTTCTCACTTTTCACCGATCTGTACTTGACAAACCTAAAAGTTACTGACTAAAAAGAATTACTATTTTCATTAAAACACATGAAATGATGACTGAACAAAAGTGAAAATCACTTTAAGTCTGTATTATCTGCTTTGATTAGATAATACTGATACGAATACATAAAGACTATTTGCCATTAAAGTAATGTAGATGTACACAAAAACTACTTAAAATAACGAACGTATATCATTGTGTCATTAAAAAAAAATAAAAATAATCCAGAGAAATAAAGTTTTATTATTTTTATTGAATTATTATAAATACAATCGTACAGCTTGAATCAGTGAAATCTTCATGAAGCAATTTTTCTTCTCTAAATTGTCAGTAATTCTTTCTGGAAAAGTATCTGGTAAATAACGTCTCCTTTGACAGAGCTTATCGATTTTCTCGGCAAATATTAGGCGGCACATAGCAAACATTGGACATGAACAACTTTCTTATATCTGAAGGGGGTTTTGTGGAAATTTTTTAGTAATTTTATACAGTTGAAATCATGGGTCAATTGAAGCTAGACCACCATGGAAAGTCTGGAAGCACTGGACGGCTGTTTCGTCCTATCGTGGGACACCGTTGCATGTCGTCTTAGTGGTCTAGTAGTTACGCGCTCGCGCGCGAGACTGATAGACCCTGGGTTCGAATCTCGCAAGGCGGGATCGTGGATGCGCACTGCTGAGGAGTCCCACAATAGGACAAAACGTCCGTCCAGTGCTTCCAGGCCTTCCATCATGGTCCACCTTCAACTGACCCACGATTTCAACCATATAAAATTTCTTATATCTATCAAAGATACTTCTGTCGTTTTAAAATGATATATGAAATATGAAGTTTAAGTAAGTTCAATTGATTCCAATTGCCATACAAAACAAATAAAAGATCTATTATACAATTATTCCGTTCTTTGCCAGAGAATTCTATTGCCAAATAATGGGTGAAGTTTATGCAAAATATTCGAATATTATTTAAGTATTGAATTATGTGGATTTTGTACAATTGTTCTTAGAAACAAAATTACTGAAACTATATTGTTATCAGGAAATAATGATGATTTATAACCCAAAGGGATTGTTCAGTTAAATATCTAAGGAATCTCAAATTTTTCGACTTTGTACTGAATAATTTATAATCTAAATTTATTTGATCTATAGACGTTTTATATGCTTCATTACTTTTGACTAAATTATTACTTCATCAATATATCTATAATAATGCGAATATACTTTTACCCAAGTATCAGCAAAGATACTAAATCTTAAGTAAATAAATAGAAATGTCTTTTTTCTATATTGTATAGGACATCATATTATGTCGGAAAAAAACTATCGTGTTCAGTAATGAACACTAAATAGATTTCAAGTGAAACGTAAATAAATCTTTACAAGATATTCCATATGTTAATCAAACAATAACTGTCACTTCAATGAACACAGCGGTATTTTAAGTTTCAATAACTGAAACTCAACAGGGAGTAATATCATTAATGAATAAATGGTATAATTTATCATTAGTACATCTTTTTTTTCCAGTATAACAACAAAAAATGTATTTGAGTGTATGGGAATTAGAAAGAAAAATATAATACTACTAATTTTTTTTAAATTCGATTTTCTGTTCCACCTGTAGCTCCTCCGGGGGCTACTGCCAGTCCCAAGCCCGGGTATAGGAGGAGGGTTCGGCATGGGGTTAGAGACTCCATCCCGTAGAAAACCAACTCGCTAAAAAAACGCTAACCAGAAAAAGCAGAAATTCACAATATAAAAATATAATAGTAAATTGTGCACTCAAAAGACTATTGGCCACAAATTAGTCAAGTGACGAACATATAAACTTAAGCAACACACGACGTTTTTACATAATCTTAAACGAAACATTGTATTTTGCATGTTAACCTTATGTAAAAAGATTTAATAATAAGTGAAGTAAAGATCCACGGTGACACAATGAACTGTGTGGAAATAAATCACCATTAAGAAATTACTAAATTAGTTGGTGGGTTGTGGATATTCAGGCAACTTGATGTTAAATTTTTATCATAAGATAAAATTAAGTGTATTCTTTGAAAACCAGGATATATTAGGTAACTGTTTGGTTCTATCTTTGGATAGCTTATCACAACATGAATCCAGATTCATACCGCATCGAAATGAGAATTGACGTGTTGGAATATGGTAATTCAACTAAAATCAATTTTCAAACTTCTAAGACCCAGTTTTTCCTCGACGTATTATGATTTCACACTTAACGTAATTTGTATAAGAAATGATATTTTTATTTCAACTTAAGAAACATTATATTCTGTTTGAAATCTAATCTTATAGAATACCAAAGTGTGTGAAGTGGAAACTGTTCTCATGTACACTTTTGACTATAAATCTCTCATATAATATGTTTTGCTAGAATAGTTTCGGGTAGATAAAAAATTTTTTAAACAGAGATGGATGGTGGCTAGCAGTTGGATCCAGGATGCACGTTTCATCTCGTTTGGGACTCGTCAGCCGAATGTACCTGAATCCTAGGGTTGATTACCATTCAAGGACTCGATTCCACTGAACAAGTCAGTGGCTATCTGAACCCTGTAACTAAGTGAACTATGCGAATCCGTTCGAAGTGAAAGGTACACCTGTTCCTAAATTGATCATTTACAAGAAAGATTTTCTCTTCTAATTGTACTTGTGACTTAATTTACAAAATTCTAATGCATATTGATAATTTATATGGAACTGATTTCTATAATATACTTGCTACTATCAAACAAATCACTTATGATTATTGCTCAATTGTAGTTTAATAGATAACTAAAACTAAGGCTTATCACACAATAAATATGTCAGAGTTTGTTACGTCACACTATAGTAACATGGTTTAATCATAAACATATGAAACTGTTATGTAACCAACATTTATGACTGATGTTTATGATAATGATGATAACGATAATGCTGATGATAAACAAAGCCAATGTTTACAATATCTTATTTGCATCACTATGTATTTAACAGCAATTAGGCATGTGATAATGCATCATTTATAATAAATAAATTTGTTACTTGGCTGATATTATTATCGAAAATCTTTATTTTAATCAGTGAGTAATTCAATTATAGATTGAAATAATTACTATTATTTTGCGATCACAAATGAACTATACTACAGATAGTCAGATGACAGTATTAAGTTACTTTGGATACAATCTTTAGATGTTTTATTTCAAGGCTATTAGCGAAAATTTAAACGCTGTACAAATAACTATATCAAGAACTGGTTTAAGCACAGTTTGGCCTGATAATACATATAAGTATCCTTAATCAAATTACTGAAAGTACATTTGATTCAAAGATAATATGCTTTGACGAACCGTTGGAAAATACTGAGCAATGAACTGTTACTTTGTAATAGGGGAAGTTCGACACCAACGAAATGAATGATGCAGACTCTTGAAGGTTAATGTAAATTAACTTTTGTATAAATGTATAGGGTCTGATTGGACGATCAGTGATAGTTTTGGTTTAACTATTACGTGACAAACCATTAAATATGAGGACCAAATTTACAAATTTTTCATGGAACATTCACAGTCCACATCAAAATGTTTAGTTGAAATATTGCCATAAAAAGCTTCTAAATCCCTCGAATACATAGAGAAGAATATCGAGAAAATATAACTGTCCGTAGAAAATTCAACTCAAATTTAAAGTAAAATTGTTATCCTTACATGACATTTAGCGACTAATTATAATCTTGAAATATTCAGAAATTACGAAGTGAATCCCACAAAAAGAGTCATTGTACAATTGTGTATATATGCTCCGTTTAATTTTTCCGTGGAAACAAGAAATTCAAAATCTCACATAATATTTCCGTTTGATAGTAAAATCTTACACTTCTCGGTTCTTTTCCGTTCCACCAAACGTTTGCTAAAATTTTTCTAGGATTCACCACTGTTGTTCCTATGTATCACTAATTACTTACTAGCGACCTCACAATGAATAACGATCAAGGTGACTAATTCTATGTTGTGCCATTGGGTGATATGTTCAACAGTTGTAATCTATCATGATTGGAGTATCTTATTCTTCGCTGCAATTCAGATTTGTATAAACAACTAGAATAAATAGTTATATATCTATTCATAACAAGTTAGATCTTCGAATTCTTTCTAATTATTGTAAAACTCCACTTGAAATAAGTATTTGCACAACCCTCAGGACATAAACTAATTTCTATTCATTATTACGAAACAATAAGATTTTTCTTTTGTAGTATCTGTCCTGGAAATGTTTGTTAGCTCTTTCTTAGCACATAGTAAACAATCAGACAAAAATTGGAAAAACAAATATTTCTGAGAAGTCCCTAACTAGGATGAATCAACTCAACAGTCTTTCGACTGCTTTTTGGATCGAAAATTATATTAAAACTGGATAAACTTCACACACTCACGCAGTCTATAATGTTGGATATCATCTATATTGATCTTAATGCAGAATAATGATATTTTCTTCAGATTAAACTACTTCAAGTATATCTGTTATCACGCAATAATCATTATGACAATTATCACAAGTTCATCAGATAATTAAAATAAGGTCAGTTAATTAATAATTACAATCAGTTTAACTTTTTTTCATATATATGGCACGTACATAAGAACTCTTCATAGACGTTAGATAGGATAGAGTGAAAACTAAACTTTATTTTTCAACCTCTTATCAAAATGAAATTAAACCATTTACCTCTTTAACTGGTTGAATGAGTACACTTATTGACTTACAGTATATTAGTTAATAAAAGAATTGTATTCACAACTTGTTAAACACAATATAAGCATGTGTATATATATGTGAAGATATTTCTTTGAATAAATTTAATATCTGTCACAATCTATTCTTACATTCTACTTATTCATAAAGAGTCCGAGAGTATATGTACAGAGGGGGAGCGTCACTGAAGACATTTCAACATTCATTTGAAAACACAGCAACAGTAAAAAAGATAACAATAAAATTGTGACCTGAGTAGTTCAAAGGTCAAAAGTATAAAATAGTAATTTAAAAAATTGCCAAAAGAAATTCAGTTACATATCTGCTCTTTGTAATATAACATGTTTAATTAAATATTTCACAACTATTTGTGTACATTAAAGTAGAACACTTGAAATGCGTAAGTATATGAAGCGTGAATTATAAAAAATTAATTATCGGGATATAGAAGAATGATTTTAAATTCATCTGTTGGTCACTTAGATAATGAAAAATTTCAAGTCAGTGTTATAACAGTTGAAAATGAACGGTTTTGAAAATCTAATTGTTGGAAAATTCTATAAATAGTAGTTACTATTTAAAGAACGATACAATATGAAGTTGTTGTATTTAAATCACCCAATCAGCAATTGTGTCAAGACTCATTCATAGAACTCGTATTTGATGAATTCTGTGGTAGAGAAACATTTTTCATTGACATTAACTAGAGACACTTCATCGGGCACCATTTGAAACCCGGAGATTTTAACCACACTATCTTCTAATGATCACAAGTTTTCTGCATAATTTGGAGATCTTTCTTTCCAATACAGTAAATGTCAGTATTTTTATTGACAATTAAATCCATTCACTTGGTATTGTTTGCTTGAATCTTCCCATTGATGTTTAGGACTGCAACTGGTCAGTCTCTAATTGGCATATGTGCATACTGTGCGTATTGCCTCAATATAGCCTTGATTCACAAGCACTATAAGCAAAGATGGAAGCGAAAGGTACTGGGTTGCAGTCCCAGAGTGAACATCAACTCTGAGATACAGGTACATCCAGCTGACGAGCCCCAAATAGGACGAAACGCGCGTCATGGATTCCACTGCTAGCCACTGTCCATATTTGCTTACAATCAAATCCATTGTTTTGTTGCTGCGTGTTAATTAGTCATTCAATGTTGATTCATGAATCCCATCTTAAAAGTTTTACTTTATACTTTGACTTGTGTTTCTCAACTATTTTGGAGTCTTGAAGAAAGGAAAAATACCAAATATACTTTATCAACGATGAATCGAAATGATTTTTCACGTGGTACGCTTTGATTGTTGATCGAAATCATTTAGAAATGTTAAGTACTGATGAAACAGATAAAGTTATAAATGCATTTTGTCTGTTTATTAAAAAAGATCATGCATTTTCAAATCAAGCATTTGCGCTTCGTAAAATAGAGCTCAAATGAAATAGAAGTTATCCAAATCAAGACATTCGTTGGCAGATGTTTGACGTTACTTAGATTGGTAATCAGAATGAAAACAGTTTATTTTACAATTAAACTGATACTCCTTGTTTAAAAATGAACTAGTTGATTTAAAACAAAATAATCAATCCTACGTAGTAGTTGATCATATCACTGTGGTTATTCAGTATCACACAATAACTTACAAAACGATTACTTTGACTCAAATGAAACCTAGCAAAAGATATGCAGATAATTATTAATTATTAGTGACTATATTTTGTGATAGTTAAGACTGAAATAATAAGCAATTAACTACCTGATTTAAAATGCCCATAAAGGAAACAATAAACCTAATAACTTTGTAGCTGAGTTATAAGAGAAAAATACTTATCAAATCTCCGTTATATATTTATCATATAATACTGCGTTTACTTTTATGTCATATATATAAAAACTGTAGTTGGTCAGTCACCATACCAGTTATGAATGCAAGTTAAAAAGGGAATTAATAAGTTTTTGTTACTGTTGTGATGTTTTTAGTTAATATAAAAATGATAATTTTAAGCGGATCAAAGAATGAGAGGATTGCAGTCAAACATATATACTTGGCATGCATCTGTAATAAAATAAAAAAGATAATCATCTTACTGGTAAACTTGCATTATCATAATGTTTCTAGATAATTGATTTGGCCTCATTTGAAACTCTCCTAATAGATGAATGTACTAACATCTCAATGTTGGTGTTTATGGTATGTATGTAAGCATCATGGATTTCGTTGCTAGACATTGTACAAAAATATAATAAACTTGTAATACGAATGTTGAAGTATCCGCTTATGAAACTCTTTTGTCGTCAAAGTCTGACCAAATGCAGTCATGAATATCAACATAAGAAAGACACAAAACCATAAGACTAGTCATTGTACCAATATGTTTATTTTTAACTAATTAGGTCACTAAATATATTAATAAACAGTCCCAAAAAGAGTATGCATGACTGATATTTTCACCTTTTATTAGTACTATCTAGTATTGGAGTCATTAGTTGATTACAATGTCAATATGACTGTTACATTGACTGAAGTAACAATTTCTTATTTTCTTTTCAAACAGATAATAAAACTAGTAAATTGCAGTCGCTTATTTGGATTCATCTTATTTTATATCACAGTTTAACAAAAGGAATATTTTTAAAACTAAACACGTACTACAAGTATAATGTACAAGTATAATGCAACAGAATGTCGAAATAGGTAATTTTTTCAAGGGCGTTGAATGTTAGGCTTACTCAACCGTAAGTATTTTGACTACTGATTCTTTGCATACAACTCTTGATATGTATTATTATATGCACAAGAAATGTCATCGTTTCTATGACCTGGTTTATATTAAATAAACAGAGGTAATGGGTAATTGCGTACGTATCATTGTTGGATGTTGATAATTTTGACATATGTTACAATTTATTCCCTTCTAATTTATATCAGTAAAAAACAATACTTCCAGTTATGCATGAGTGAATACTTCCATGTGTTCTCTGTAAGTTAATTTATATTTAAGCAACAAGGTTTATGTAAGATACATTCAGTGTCATATTTTCTTTAAAAACGTTCATCTATTTGTACACATAAATGATAACAGAAGGTGGTAATTGTATTTCAGAATTTTGTCAAATATGAAAAATATGTATTACTTCATGGAAGATGAATAATTGAATTCTGTTATTTTGTAGATCAGTCAATAGTAGGAGAGATTATCAGACAAAATTCATCTCTATCAACCTCTGAAAGAAGAACAGCATGGATGCAACAACAAATAGTTTAATCCTTAACTAACATCAATAAATAAATTCCTAAGATCCTAAACATAATTGGTATCAATTTTAAATTACTGTAAGACAATCTAAACATTTGAGTATTACACATAAAATAATAAAACGACCAGCATTCTCCAACCCAATCTGTCCTGGGCCTTCTTTTCTAGTTCTATCCAGTTTTTGTTCATTCTTCTCATGTCTGTCTCTATTTCTCGATGTAATGTGTTCTCTGGTCTTCCTCTTCTCCTTTGACCTTCAGGATTCCATGCGAGGGGCTGCCTTGTGACGCAGGTGTGTGATTTCCTCAGTGTGTGCCCTATCCACTTCCAGCGCTTCTTCCTGATTTCTTCCTCCACTGGAATCTGGTTTGTTGTCTCCCACAGTAACTTGTTGCTGATAATGTCTGGCCATCGGATCTGAAGTATCTTGCGTAGACAACTGTTGGTAAACACTTGTATCTTCTGGATAATGGCTTTCGTAGTTCTTCACGTCTCCGCCCCATACAGTAGAACTGTCTTGACATTTGTATTGAAAATTCTGATCTTGGTGTTGGTTGACAATTGTTTTGAGTTGCAGATGTTCTTCAGTTGTAAATATGTTGCTCTTTCTTTGTCGATCCGCGCCTTCACATCTGCATCAGATCCACCGTGTTCACCGATGATGATGCCCAGATACGTCAAGGTTTTCACATCCTCTAAAGCTTTACCATCAATGAAATGATAAAGCTCCTAGTATTTGATTCTTTTTGTAAGTAGTAGTAAGTTCATGTTTTAGTACCTCTCCTATAATTAAGCGTATTTACGATTGATTTTGCCATGCCTTTCAGTTAACAGTGTTATTCGAACAGTAACAATTTGTCTGTCTTTTTATTATTATTATTATCATGTCTATATGAACATGTATGCATGATCATATATGACAACCCACGCACTATCCAATAATAAACTGTAGTTGGCGCTTTGTGTTGCCTTCTGAATTCATATACCATTGGGATTGATGTGCGAAGCCTAAAGCAATATTTCGAAGCCAAGCCACTACAATGCATGCTCCTAAACATTAGTTTTCAGCGATTTATAACGTAAAGTTTTACTTCACTAAAATATGTAGGAGGTATAGTGATTAACCTTTTCATTTTTGTACGATTTTTAGAATATTGTGTAATCGTCCAGTATTTATAAGATGTTCTTTGTTAACAGTTAAAGTGACAATGATTGTGTGTCTATTGCTTTGCAAGAGAAGCAAAAAATTAAAGGTCTATGGCGAGTATTATCTGAGATTTCAGAACATACATTTAATAGAACCATCACAAACACGATTAATATGTAGGTTCTAGAGATAATGGGAAAAAAAAGAATATTGTCACTGGAACGGGACATGAAATACTCAGAATAAAGCAAAACGTTGATAAAAGGTATGACTTATTTTTAAACATGATAGTAAACTCACGGAAATGAGACAAACATCATTAATATACTAGAAAGTTTCCATTTTGTACTTTTAAATTTGATATAAACATGAATTTCAAAAACTCGCAAGATAATCTTAAAGTTCTAGCTCGAATTTGTCACTGGTGTAGTTGAGACATTTTGGAACCTCCCTCCGTTAGTATAAAATATTGATTGGAGGCGCTCCATCTTAGTAACATAAAAAAGGAAATGTCAACGAGGAATACATTACAATTTCTACCAATCACCTTACAATTAAATAGGCATTCAAATATAGATCCCGATAAGTTGTTACTCTCATATTTCTTTAAATACCTAAGTTTTAGTATATTTCATTATTTAAAAAAATTGTAAATCTAAGGACATCCTGTTTTATTTTAATGTATAAATCTGAGAAAAATCTTTGATTATTATTGAGAAAACAGATAATTGCTTTAAATTGGGACTTTTCAGCAAGGAATCACCGTGATCTTGATGAAACTGATGTTCCTCGTAAAGTCCTAACCCTTGTCATTAACTACTACAGTCTGTAACGTTGTTAATGACCTATTATAGTTATAAGTGACCTCCTATAAAACAGATACTTACAATAATTGATGAATTTAAATTAACATCGTCAACAAAAAGAATATGATAAAAATAACTGCTATTATCCGTGAGCATGCTAAAACAATCATGATTGTTTAGCAGAGATGGATAGTGGCTAGCAGTGGAATCCAGGACGCGCGTTTCGTCCTATTTGGGACTCGTCAGCTGGATGTACCTGCATCTCAGAGTTGATGTTCACCAGTTGCAGTCCTAACAAATCGATGGGAAGATTCAAACAAACAATACTGAATGAATTTAATCATGATTGTTTGTTCAGTTAAAAAGTCTGTCTCACTTTCACAAACAAAACTCTATTTACTTTCATTTAAACTTCATGTTGAGAGTAAAATAAACACATAATATGACCATTTTCCTATCCACATCCCTGAATTTCTATCTTTAGGATCAAGCAAGTTGTTCATTATGAAATAAGATAATAATGATAATGAAATCGAATAATTCATATATATATATATATATATATTGTTCTTTATACTAAGGTTTTCTACTTTAGATCAAAAAGCCTCATTTTATTTTTATTTACATTCGTTTTCATGCTACTTAGAAGAGAAAACAAGTGTTCCATCCAGGTGGTTATATATATTCTTTGATGATGAAATAAAGAGCCTAAAATGACAACGAAACTTTGTTTTCATGTTGATTTACACTTCAGTCTATTTAAAAAAAACATTTGGCTTTATTCCCAGAAGTATGTTTTTCTCTGTTTATCTTAATAGGAACGTTTGTGTTTAGGCGAATGATTTAGCTTTAGGTAAATAAAATATACTTTTTCTAATAAAATGAATAACATTTGAGAATATGCAAAAGATTGGTAGAAGATGAATCCTCTTTCTTTAGTCAGTAAATCATTAAGATGTAATCGTAGTTCATTCTGAACTTAAACGTTTCCTGGATTAGAAACTACTTAGTCGACCTTATATTCCACTTAATTATTTCACAGTCGTGTTATCCTTATAGAACTTAATCGAATTAAAGTAAAGCGACAAAACTAATGCCACCATATATCTGAATTTCTTCAGCTATATTAAAGGTTAAAATGTGTCGCCTCATATATATAATAATTGTTTAAGTATCTTTTTAATGTTTGTAAACATTGATTGAATTCACGGTTTGTATTCGTCATATATCGATCTCAGTTGAGATATGACTGAAGAGCAGAGAGAACTAGAACAGTGCTGGATTTTTAACTAATAGCCTGAGATGAAAATATGACGAATGTAACCTACAAATAAAATCTACTATAACTGTATTACAATTAGTGACTTAAAAATAATATTGAAGTTGTAGCCCGAATTTGTCACTGTTATAGTTGAGACATTTTGGAACTGGAACAGCCTTCACCAATAGCACTGGATGATCGTCGTGCTATATTGCTAATTGTTTGATGTTGGAACTATGCCGATCTGTTAGTTATGATGATTAAACGTTCTATTTGAGACCTAGGGATCCTGAGTTCAATCACTTACGAGGTTTCATGTACAGATTGGTATGAAATAGAATTCTTAGTTATATCTATCAATGCTCCATCAACTTTAATGTTGCGTACATAAAATTTGCTTCTATAGATTGAACATTATAAAGAGAAAGAGTGATAGGTAAGAACGTAATGCCAGCTGATATCACTTTATCTCCGTTATGCTTCACAGATCTAGAGCATAATTGTAAGCATTGGAATACCGAACATCATTTACTTCACAGTTGAAATGATTTGTTGGTGCAAAGGGTGATTAAGTTTAGCATACACTTCTTTCACCTTCATTTAAACAAGAATATTTTTAGTTGGCTTTCATGTACTTATTATTGAACAATTATTTAGGTATACACCATTTTCAACAATCAAGTGCTGAAGTTGAACTTCAACTTGTGTTTCTGTCTGTCACTCTTTAGACATTAAGGATAATAACGAGGATCATAACCGCACACTCTGGTCACTATACGATTCAACCCAATTTGATTCCTATTAATCTTACCAAATGCAAAGATGATAACGCCTTGACACTTAGGGTCTAAAATTTACTGCTACAGACAGTATATTTACATTACCGCGTTACCTTTTGTTGTGACCTATTTCAAGAACGTTTATGATCCTTAGACTGAACAAATAAAATAATCAAAAATTCCATCTCATTTATCTATTTTTTTTTTAGGAATCATGATGACAAATAAGCATATCTATCTAAATTTGTTTTCACAAAATCATAAATCTGTAAAAAAAAAATCAGAAAGCATTCCCAAAGCATACTTCAAATTATTGCTTACAGAATTAAGTAAAGTGATCTGCATTGTTTATGATAGCAATCAATTTACTGCCTTTTTCATTTTATAACTTGTGTTTAAATATACCATGATATATGAATTTGGTTTAAATATAAATTACAAAAGAACTTAATCATAAATTTACTGAAACTATAAAATATTACCAACACAGTAGATGTTCACATTCCAAGTTGGAGTGTTTGTTTTTTCTTCTTTTGATTACGTGCGATTCATATTGATATTCAGTTTCAAGTTTAAAAGGAACATTTTACTACTTGCCTATATGACTCCTTATTATTTATGATGTTCGTTAACTTACCAATATTTCTTGTTATATAAGTAATAAAATTCACTTGGTAAATATTTTGAATGTATCTTAGAAAATTTGATCTATATCAGAACAATATCCTGAATTCCTTTTGTGCTTTTTTTTAACATTTTTATGACGTGACTTACAAATATTTCAGGGGAGTTAATAAAACTCAAGGAACAAATAAATAAATAAATAAATTCTTGAAATTATGAACCCCAGTTATAAAAATTGTACAAGAAGGAAGGTCAAATTTCATAATAAATTTCTATTGATACATTGAATTTGTTATGGTCATTGATAAGAGTCTATTTTGTGTATATGTGAATATGTGTGTGTTTAAGATGATATTCTCTAGATTATTTACTTTATAGTTAAATTTATTTGATACATTATGATCTGATTTAAATTTGTTGAATTTGTTTTTCAGCTAAGCAACGATGACCAACAATTGATATGTTTACTAGTACATTACTCTTTAGGTAAAACCTTGATTAAATTACATAAATTTAGCGGAGTTTTTATCTTTCAGAACGTTTATAGTCAATAAAATAACTAATCATGTGTTTCGATAACTTTCATATAATGAAAATAACGAACATATCTATATCCATCTTTCTCTCCCTTTACACAATAGTGATCACTGATTTCTTTTAGATTATCTAAGATAATCAACAATGAAAAGCACCCGATTGTACGTCTGTTATTTTATCTTCATCAAGTTGAATGACTTAAGAATGTAATAATGTAGTTTTTTACTGATAAATTCTCGTAGAGTTTTAAACATTTGCATTTAGATCTGAGTATTTATAGAAGTTAATAATATTGGACGATCAGACTAAATCCGTTAACACTACTACAATGACGGAGGCAAGAAAATAATGTCCAAAACGTTTGACAGGATTAAGCAAAACTGTCAACTTAGTAAACACTAAATTCTGTGTTTAAATATTGCCCGTTATCTTTGTAAAGCAGGTCACTTAAAACAAACTCATATCAATAAGAAAGTTTTGGAGAAAATTACTTAAAACTACCGTAAAAACTTCTCAACTTCCTTCGGATTACACAGCTTAACTAAAACTCCACCAGACATTGTAACTTCTTAACGCTTTCGAAAATTCTTCTTGCAAGTTTTTTCTACCGATTCTATCTTTCTTAGTGGGTTGATTGAAAGAATTTTCTATTATCGTCTAATATGTAATTGATGACAGTCATTCGTCATTCAAGGGTTTTAATTTCTTGCAATCCGACTATATAAGTTGAGTTATTTCATGATGGCTAATTAAATAAAGGCTATTGATTGCCTTTATGCATGGTGAGCAAATTATCGAACTAGTAATAATTATTTTGGTTTACAATGATGACTGTGTACCTCCTCTTTTATATTTGCCATTTCCAAAAGCTTAAACTTGAAATTCATACAATTACTACCTATGGACATTATGAAATCACGTTTAATCAATGGACTGTAAACTAAATGACCCTCAATGTAGTTAATATGAAGAAAAACAGTCAATTATCTCAACTTTCATAAGCACTATAAATACCCAAGTGCTCTAGAATTGAAATGATGCTGGAGCTGGAAAATTCACTCATACTTATTATTAGCTTTACTCAATATTATACTTTTGGTACAATATAGAAGTCTCAGGACAATAGCAAAGTTTGAAACAAAACTCCTTATGGTACTTACAAAGTTAAGTGATAAAATGTAGCTATTTTTTCAATCACTTAATATTATACCAGCGTATAACTCCTAAATATTCATTTGGGAAGAATGAAAATGGACTTACGCTTACTGATATTCTCTAGTAACTAAAGAAATACAAGGAACATATTCAATAACAAGTGAATTTGTGATACAACTGTAAGATACATAGAGAATAACATGCCAACAAAATTAAACAAATCAATCAGTGGTCTCCAGTTCTCAGTAATATTATTTTTATTTTATGTTTAAACACGCTTGTGAATATATAAACTGAGATAGTTTTATTTTCATTACAAACAGTGTTATTATTGGAATAGGATGAGTAAACAAAAACTAAGAAACATTATTTTCTATGATGTTTGGTTGAATTGTAAAGTTGGATCAACTCGATTTCTTTGTGTTAAGTCTAACAAATTGATTCATTTATGATGAATATATAAGATGACACTTCATTAATTGTCATCAAATGAATTGTCATAGCTACTAAGTAAAACAATAATTTTATCAAATCCTGTTAAATAATGCTAAGACCGATGAGATGGTAGCAAGTTTTTATTTTTATAATAAAACTATCAGTCACATTATCTAATGTTTACCACAAAAATCAGTGAGTATTATTTGATAATAAAATTATTCTCTAGTTCAATGACAAGTTTTTATCATTCATTGCTTGAAATTTATTGACCATTTTTATATAGAGCCGAATAAATCGTTGTCACATCATGGTTGAATGTAGTCAACAACAAACATTTGATCATGCAGTAAACTTGTCCAATGTGAAAATGTGTCACCATTTCAACTTCAAAGTTGATGATTTCAACAGTGCAACGGATGAAAGCAAATTTCGTATGCTTATTTTGAAATTTGCAGGTTATTAAAGGGTTATTTATGAAGGCTATTCATTTTAATCACTGGGGGTATATATACAAAACTTTTGATTGTTATGAATTGCTATCTACGATCTGTTACTAAATTGTCTTAGTAAAATTTATTCCAAAAATTTAGTATTTCAATATTGATTAGATCTTCGCAATAATAAGGCTTCTTACCTAACTTCAATATATTCCAATCAAGTCAAAACACTGTAATTCATTTTAAAATACAGCTTGAATTAATTTAGCTTCTTTTTAAAAAGTGATCATTATTTAACTTAGTGATATTTTCACCAATTATCCCTCATATTCATCACATGCTTCACGAATAAAAGATAAAAAGTTTTCGTTAAGAAGATTGACAGTTTATACAAGATGAAAAACAATGATAACTCTCAGAAAATAATTTCGAGTTAAAATTGGATTCTACAAACTATCAGGTAATATTTTACAATGGCAACTATACATACGTATATATGATATTGTTTAGTTTCTCTTTACAATAAACTATGGACCTATGTTGAATTTCAACGAAAAATAACATTCATCACACATTAACAACATTATATTGATGATGTTAGGAATCAATGATACGGGTGTTTGGTTAGAACATGGGTTGTATAATAATTATAAATATTTGTGTACATACACTTGACAGTAAGGTCAAGTACTAGAAAATGATATTATAAGGGAACTTGATGAAAACTCAATAAATCACTAGTAATTAAGTAGGTTTTCTTATTTGCATAAGAACCAGATGGAGTGTTGATAACTGAAGAAAATAATGTGAGAAAATTTCTTGTTTCTATGTTGAAGTTGATTTTATTTACAAATTCAATGATAAGTTGTTGTTCAGATAATTGATACAACTCTTGTTTAATCGAGTGGTTTGTGAAGATAAGTTAAATTTATGTATAATTTTTTTCCGGAACAACTGAAAACTAGAGAGCACTAAACTCCAAGAACTTGGTAAAGGATCTAATCTAATTTATATTCCTAACTATCGAGTTCTTATTATGCCGAAATTGGTAGTTCAACCTATCTACGACTATTGGACTTGATTTCCTTTAATCATATTTTAGTAATCATGACGCTTTACTACATTTTACCGAGACAAGTTCTGGAAAAGTTGTATATAACCTATTTTGATTAATAATGATAGATTGAAAACGTGCCTATGATCTACTTATTAACTAGTAACGGACAGATTTCGAGATTAAACGTTATTTATTTAATTTCAGAGAAAAAGCATCATATTCGTAGACGAATGATAAAGAAATATAAATTCACAATTAAATATCAATCAACTGAACATGAATGATTTTCTGACTATGTCTCTCTCAATAAATTCACCATCAGAATAGTCGTATCAAGACCTGAGTTTATAACGTTGATTATGAAGCGATATCAAAATATCTCTTTGACTTGTAAACAAGAACACTTTTTAAATCGAACGGAGACGATCACATAAAAAAATACCATACTACAATGATTTGAAAACTGAATGTCTGCATTTTAGTGGAAAAGTTCTTTGTTGACAAGAGCAGAGTAGTAGTTATTTACGGGGACAAAATTTAATGCATATTTAAAAACACCCCTATAAGAAACAGCGATAATAAGCATGTTTTATGGTAATTATAAATACTTTAATTTAGATGAAACCTTACAGCTATAAAGAGAATACAAATGCACTTCCTAAACGATCAAATTTTCGATGGGAAAATTCCTGTATATCACAAAACTTTAAAAATGATCCACTCCAAACGTGTGGTGGTGTAACCCATGCCTAGCTCGACAAACTTAGTTGAAATTCTCAAATAACAGAATAATGCGAAGATTGGTATCGACTGGAGAACCACTGAAAACAAGATTTTACTAGACAACTATGCTTTCCAATTTAAAATTCCAGAAAATCAAAGTATTTAGGTGAAGATTATATCATTGAACCCAATAGTCTGTATTTCCAGCTTCAGCTAAATTAAGATATAGGTCGATCATCATCAGATGATACTGAGACTTAACTATATATAGAGAGACTTTATACAAAATAAACTTAGTATTCCATTGATCTTTGAGTCTGTCTTATAATTAACTCGCATAACAAACTCCCAGTGTTATAGGCTATCTAGTTAATAATAATCATACATTCTAAATGCAGAGTATTTATCAAAATAACTTTAACAAATAACTCTTGCCATAATTACTACACGACACTACAAGGTGAAATGAAATAATTGCTTGAAAATCGTTTCCTTTAAATCGTTAACAAAGATCCTGATCACAGACATTTTATATATCACTTTGAAATATATATTATTCTTTAAATTATAGTTTAAATGTGAGGTTTGACTTTCCAGACTGGGAAACAGATTTTCGTTAATATTACTAATTAATAAGACACTGTTATTCTACCTTAATCTAAAAAGAGAACTTTGATTTTATGCAATGATCATACGTTATCAGTAGGCTGTTTTAGCTAAATAAATAAGTCTCAACATGAGATTAAATTCACCAAGAAAAGAAAACATTCGAATCTTAAAATGAATAAAATTTGTGAAACATCATTGCCTAGTTTTGTGATTCCTTTCATTAAGCGTCTTATCTAATATATTTAAGGTAGCTGTTTTTGCTTACATGATGTTTTATAAACTTTAATGAACTTTATAAGCAAATATGCTAGTGAATTAAGGCTATATCGAGGTAATACGCACAGTATGCACATATGCCAATAAGAAACTGATCAATTCCAGTCCTAAACATCAATGAAAAGATTCAAACAAACAATATAAAAATGAATTTAATGAACTTTATTTTATTAAATATTGAGATAAAATCCCCTAAACAGTTTTCACAATTCACCTGTGAAAGG
>NC_031502.1:9532206-9586051 GCF_000237925.1 Schistosoma mansoni | reverse complement strand
GAGTCCCATAATAGGACAAAACGGCCGTCCAGTGTTTCCAGGTCTTCCATGGTGGTCTAGCTTGAATGGACTCATGATTTCAACTATGAAAATTTTATCTGATAGTTTCAGATTTTTCATCACTGTCTATTGTTATTGTTTTATCACCAAATTAAAGGTAGAAAACGGAGAAAATAAAGTATTCGACAAGTAAATTTATTAATTCTTAGAAATACTAGCCTAAATATTTCCTTAAACCAGGTTTCCATACAAAAGCAGTCATTAGTTTTATGTATTTCAATTAAGACAAAATAAAAGTGTAATACAGCTAATAAGAGGTACACTGTTTCGAAAGTGATAAGAATAAAATGTCAGGCAAAAAACAGAATATATAATGGAAAGTTAATTTCTAGAAACAACACTCTACCACATTTTACTGTTTTTAAACTTCTTTGTCTTCACGAATTCAATAAAAGAACTATTCGAAATTTTATAGATATTTCAAAGTTATTGAACCTAATCGAGTACTTTCAATGAAACTAAAATAATTACACAACCGAATTTTTCAAAGTCTTGATTCATCTTATAAGGTGTAGAACTGACACCGGTTCACAGGAATCAGATGGAAAAAATGTACATAACTCGTAAAGCCTTAAATGATTGCATATTTAGAGACGTAAATATCTATCGACTGAGATCCCAAATGACCTCCCGAAACCCTAAATTATGCAAACATAAGGGTGTAAAACAAACATCAATGGGAAGATTTAAAAACAACCAATACAAAAATGACTTACAAATTCAAATCCATATACTAGTAGCATGTTTCGTTGGTTATATGTCTATCACGTAGCTTAGTGTTCAAATGTAAACACATGAATATCTGAATCTAGGCTTCATACTAGTTGTCACTCTTTACACGGGGATATCTAAAATCTTTAAATAATCAGAGCTACATTATCCAGCATCACAGATATATTACAGAAAGTGCCTGTTTTGTCAAGTAAATCGTAGCTTACAAATAAAAATGACCACATCAGTAACAGTAGTTATTCTTTGTTATGTTGAAATCGCAAGTGATTTTTTTCAAATTCCATCAAGAATATCTACAAAACTGTAAGTCCAGTCATATGATAAATCATAAGCAAAATATTACATTCTTTCAGCATTTTGCTGCTAGTCACTGTTAAAAGACATTAACCTCACCTTCCTCTTCCTCTTTATTTCTCTTAACAACTAATCTGTTAACCGTAGATAATTACTTGTACGGGTAAAATATTTTCACTTGTAAGAATATTATAACCTGTAAGTATATGCTCCTTGACCTGACCTAGTTAAATCACCATAAATAATATTTTGTTAGGAGTAGCCCATTTTCTTAATTGTTTTTATAAATATTTCTGGAAAATAATTAAAACTAAGATACGAACCAAAAAAAATACATTTTTCTTCAATAAATAAGATATTAAATTTATGATACACTCAGTCCAAATGAATCTTGTCACAGTCACGTGTCACATAAGCATGATGGCTTACATCTGATTATGTGCGAAATCTAACATACAGTTAATAATCGTTCTGTTGCTTATTTTCATGAAAATACTGATATTCTCCTTTGTTGTTAGTCGTTTCATATTCCAGATCCATTTAACATCCAAACATTTTATATTCGCTCAAGTCGTTAAATATGTTCTTTTCAGCAAAAGTATTTGGTTGACTTAAGAAAGTTATTCACAAATCTTACTAATAAACCACGAATTATTAAACTGGGGATTGATGTAATTCAGTGGTTGTCATCAAAAATCCCTATGTTAATTAAAAAGTTTTCTTGATGAAGAAAACTGCTATCATATCCTAAAATTTAGTTTCTGCGAAGCATTGTCGACCTTTATTCTATTGAATACATATTCTGAGTGAGAATGATAAATATGTTTTCCCAATTCAATAGTTACCTCATTCCCAAGTTTGAACGATCAGAATAATCTATTTATACATATATCCCTTAACTAGAAATTCCCAAGATGATATGCTAAGTAACTACGCCTGATTACATTTCAAATAGTAGAGTATAAATAGCCTTTTCAACTGAATTATTATGCTCTTTTGTTATTGTATTACTGACAAAATATACCCGACCTCTTTATTAAGCTCAGAGAGCAAATAACTAAACGATTATTTCTTCGAACGGGTTATAAGATAATTTAAATCTGGGCAGTGTGACCCAGTGTGACGACTTGATATACAGTAGATTTAGAATAAACGTCGTTTTCAAAAGTTTTATTTCATGTGTAAATTAATTAGTTACAGGAATAACATAGTATTTCTTGCAAAGTAACTCAAGAGCTTTGCTGACCAAAGCTCAATCTGCATTTTATGATTGGCGCATAATTAAAAGGCTGAAAATCTAAAGACTACATGACTATGTGTATCAGAAGATGTAAGACCCCTTGATTCAGACAGAAACGAATGAATACTTTTCCATATGTATTCAAACTAATTTCAAGATCAAATGACAAAAAGTTGATATAGATATATCGTTGATAAAAATGGATAGCAAAATTTCATAAAGGTGCTAGTTTTTATTACCAAAATGAGTTGAGCATGCAATTACATTTTACCACATACTTAAATATGTACTACTCAGGCCTCAGTCTGTTACTTCATGCGATAAATGTAACAATTATTGACTAGAGGAGAAATATTTGCACACTCGGGTTTATGAATGATAAGTATCCAATGTGCATTGAAAACTTATAAGAGATGTGTTTATTTTATTTTTGATAATACGGCTTTCTCAATGAAAAAAACAATATATTAAGACTATGTTCTATAATCTCAACCATAATACTTAGGGATTACATTACTTTCCTTTTGAATATCATATACGCTCACCATAACCAATAATATCTTTCGTTGCACTGAATGATTAAACTGTTTTCAATAACAAGTGATTTTAAGTAGGTTCATGTTGTTTAATCCTGAAGGTTTACCTTATTCTGCATTCATAAGGTCGATTGCACTTACCTTCGATCTCATTACTTGTTTATGAAATTACATCTTATCGATATTTCTTTTTACATCACCAATAAACGGTCCATAGTGGAATCACCGACAAACCTTTGATTTACTATGAATGGTTTGAGGAAATAGTCGATTATTCATAAGTTACATCACTAAATGTTCTTAATTAGTAAACCAACTCAAACAAGGAGGCACTAGGAAGGTATTTTGTTTCAGTATATGACGTCTCAGTTACGACCCGACTAGTGGTCGAAACTAGCACTCTAGAGTCTTGTAACGAGGGCCTAACCTTTAGACCAGTCAGGTCGTATTCGATGGTTTACATATTCTGGATTTAAGTCTAAGTGGGATTGTGGATACACACTATTGACGACTCTCACAATGAGACAAAATAGTTGTTCAGTGAGACCTGGTTTTTAGTAGTTGTCTAACTAAGATCACTCAGTGATTTACATCCTGAAAAAATGGCGATAGAATATTCCACCACTTATCCTCTTTTTGTCACTGGTACACATACTAAAAGTTATATAACTATGTATTTAGTTTAAGTCTTTACCACTACCGACAGACACCAACAGTTCCGGAAATTAAAAAAAATCAGACCAATATAGTTGAAGACGAATATATTCTCTCTACAGTCGGGTAGAAACACACAAGTCTAAACTATAATTCGACATAATAGGTTTGCTTATATGAAATGCAGATGTTGACCTTTCTAAATGATATTAAAAAATAGAGTAAATTAACTTCCGTTATTTTATACAATTAAAAAGTAGATTATATATGTGTCCACATGAATTAATTATATAATAATAATTCGATTAACCTACGTATTATAGTTTTCAGTTAAGTTAGATAGAAAATGTTTGGAATGTGATATCGAGCAGATGGTTATAGTCTTTTGTTTATTCAGTCATGTAGCATACTGCTAATAATTTACTGAAGTCATTCGAGGTGAATCAGCATCATTCTTTATCATAACAAGGAAAAATATTGCATGAAACAAGACGGAAATATCTTCAAACTGAAGATTTAAAAATGACTCCATTCTGAACGATTGTCCTTCACAGCTAAATTTAAATAGCTTAATAAATCCCAGTTATTTTTATGCAAGCAAAATATAGTAGGATTTGCTTAAGACAGTGACTTCAGCAGAGTTATTTCAATACATTAAATACCAGTTAACAAATCTCGTTTAGAGATTAAAGTGAATAGACAGTATAAACGGAATTTTCTTTGAGTAATTTATTCATTCACTGACACAAATAACATTAACCGCGCCTCAAATCGTTTATTGAAAATAAGTTACCGTCGCTTTGTCTAACTAGGTTAAGAAGAAAAATCATGTGAACGGTTCTTTTATCAAGCAGGAAGCATTTTATATTTGTTCCTGGGCTCTGCTCAATTGTTTGGTATACTCTGTTAGTGAACTAACTCTTATATTGACTTACGATACGGCCTTGATAGGTTTTGAGACAATAAACATCCCCCGTCTTCAATTTTCATATAGTGAGTTATTATATCATTTCAGATATGAACCACTTAGATAACTCTTCACAGCTCCCTGATGTAAAGATTACTTGCACTACAAAAATTAATGCTAAGAAAATTCTATTCCGAGTTGTTCAAACTACTTAAATATTGAATTGACGGATAATCCTCATCATTTTGACTTCATTTAAAAACCTAATAGCTCTTACTTTAATGATTATACCCGAAAGTCACTCTATTTATTATTTATATCAACAAAATAATATAAAAACTGAAAAAGGTTGGCACTCAAATTATGTTTATTTCCTAGGTTTAACAGATAATTAAATGCTATGCTAAGATCAGAATTGTTCTTAATGGGTCATTTTGTAGAAATTTCATGTAATCTGGGAATAATTTTCCCTCAAAGTCAGTTAAAGAGTTATCTAAATCAAGGAGCATTGAATCATGCAGTCCTAAGGAGTATTAAAGTACTATGATAATGTCCATCGTTCCCATTTCTCCGATAATTATCAGATGATATCGAATTACGACAGAAATTCCTATTTGAATTCAAAACTAGTAGGTTATTTCCATTGTTGTCTGATAGTAGTTCAGGGGATATTCATGTTCGATTATCATTCAGTCTATCAAAGCGTTAGCTAGTCGATCAAAATACATTTGAGCAACATTCATTCCCCTTATATTTTCATTTCGTTTACACAATCTTTTCTCTAATAATTATTTTCACGTTGATTAGATGATATTTCAACCTATAACAAAATACTGAAACAATTAGTTCTCCCATGATTGCAGGTATGCTTTTTAGATTAATTCTAACAATCAAGAAACTCAATCTTGGGGATTCCTACCATATTACCCGCAACATTTAGTATTAAATAAAATATACCAGATTGTCTAGTCACTCGAACTACTTACTACATTGAGACTTATTTGATGAAATTCGGTTAGTACTAAGAGCTAGATAAAAATCCATTAATTACCACTGAGTAATTTATTAATGTATGATATAATTTAAGTTATTTATCTACTTCCAAATTCATGAATATGACTAACAAGCTAAGCTTAGCCGATACTAACTTTAACTTGTACCTATAATAAGTAGTTGATCACATTATTCTTTAGTAATCTATAATCTATATTACTTTTAATTATTCTTTTCCGAAGGATTACACTCTATGGTTTTGACTAGATTGCTACCGATGGATTTAGTTTAGTCATCAGAAATAGATAAATTTTAATGAATTTTAAGATGATCTATAAATCTCACAAATAATTTGCTGCCTATTTCCACTTAATCATTATTTTACATTTCAATGAACGTGAAAATTATTAGCTAATAAATGATGAATAAAAAACACCATGTACATTAGATTAATATTACTCAATAGTTCCATTTACGATGACATCAAAGTAAATAATAACCAAAAGAAAAAAAGGTATCTCAATACTCAGAAGAAAAATCCCACCTGCTGTGTGAGCAGTTTTATCGAAGTTAGTGACACAATAATTGTGTAAATATAAAACTGAAAAAAATAATTAATTAACATCGTAATAACAATTAAAACAAGCCATATTCATGTATATTTTTCAAATTATTTTAAACATAATTAACTAACATGTAGATAATTCCAATGAAAATGATATTTATCAAAAGTTCATCAGATAATTAAAATGGGGTCATTGAAAATGATGAAAAGTGAATTTTCCTTTTTTTCTTTTTTTTAAAAAATAATTTTTTTTGCTTTTACCAAATTTTAAAGTCTAAAAATAAAATAACCTTTTTATTTTTTTAACCCCAATTTTATTTCATTTTAGTGTTTTTTTGGATTAGTTCAGCTGTTAATTTATTTTAGATATTTAGTAAGTTGAATTCTAATTTACTTAGAATGAAATATGTACGTACATTATTATTGACTATGTGTCATGTTTTTGTTAACAAAATGGTTTGAATGTATATTTATCTATCAGAAGGGGTTTTGTGGATATTTCAGTATTTTCATAGTTGAAATCATGAGTCCATCGAAGCTAGACCACCATGGAAAACCTGGAAACACTGGACAGCCGTTTTGTCCTATTATGGGACTCCTTAGCAGTGCGCATCCACGATCCCGCACTCGCGAGATTCGAACCCAGGACCTACTGAGGTATATTTATCTATTTCATTTTCTTTTTAAGTTTCATTATTTTTCTACTTATTGATAGGCATGAAGTGAAACTTGACTATAATTTAACTCATACAGAAATAGATTTAATTTATTTCGTAAATATATTTAATAAAACAAAACCCTACAAATCGGATCTAAAAGCTATTCCCTAATAATCTGAAGGTCATCAATTCAAGTAATGAATAGGTACTGGACGGTAGTTTCATCCTAGTGTGGAATTTCTCAGTAGTGTGTGTCCACAATTCCGCACATAGGACTCGAAACCAGGACCTTCGTCCAGTGCTCCCAGGTTTTCAATGATGGTCCAGCTTAGATCGATTCATCAATTTAACTATTTAAATTACTACAATATCAACAAATTCACAATCTGATGATAATCAGGTATCAATTAAAATATGAACACATCATTTTTTAATTGAAGATTAAATTTTCAGTTAGATTTCCCTCATTAACAAGTAGACATAAAATTTGATACATATACAGAATAAAAACAATGCGAATAAACATATTTTCTGGAGTTAAACAAAGGTACAACAAAAACCGAATTCTAGTTGCCATGATAACAAGTAACGTAATTAATCAATCATTTCTGGTCATTTGAAAAAAAACGTCAAAATTTATATGAATGATGTATCAAATAATTAGGTGAAAAATTATACTTTTCTAAACTTTTTCTTTAATGATTGTTGTACACTGTTGGTTATGAAGAGAGCTTTCTTTTATTGACTACATTAGAATATTAATTTTATAGACTAATAATCTACTGTTTGTTTGTAAATCAATATCCGATAATGGGTTTTTTACGATTCTATTCATATGTGGAACTGTCTACCAAGTAGGAGATCCTTTGATTAGCCACCTATAACAGAGCGAATCATCACTCTCTAATGAGAAGCCTAAATTTTGACCAAGCTACCATATACTCCCTGTTTTTCCTTGATTTTCTAGATGATGTCATTTTATGGCAAAAGCTATCTTTAAAACAATGTCGTGTGATAATGACAGTTATATATTAACTTGAAAATTAGCAAATGATGAAAATGTCAATGGTATGAACGATGCATCAATGTAATTATTTACATTCGGAAACTTTTTAAAAAAGATATTTTTGTATTTGGGTCAAGGTTAACTTGTTTTTGAATAAAAAAGAAACATAACTGTGCTTACAACTGTTAATTCATAAAAGAAAGAATGGCATTAGAATGTAAATCATTGGATTATGTATATGTATAATTTGACATTTATTTATTTTTATTAATGCAAACATTTATGATAAGTACGAAATACACTCCAGGTGTCAGTATACAAAAATATATAAATCTTTATAGTAAGTAACAGATTTCTTAATCACTTCTATGACAGAAAAAGATAATCCATACAGTAACTTATCGAATCATATAAATAGGCTACGACTCAGAAGTGTTATATTTGCACTCTATCTATAAATCCCTTGACCTAAATAATTCTATTTATATATGTTTTATGTTCGCATTCGGGATTTGTATACAGTAAAACGAAATGACATCTTAATGCATTTTTTAGATTACTTAACTGAATTTCAGTTTAAAAAAGTATTTAGCTTGCCTACATGCTGATTTCACAATTATAGAGAATGATGGAAATGGAAATGACTCATTATGAAATATATTTAGAACATATTTTCTGTTTTTTTAAAGAAAAACACAAATTGTGCGATCATTACAAAAGGTAAAAATTAAATAAATGACTAAAATGTGAACATTCGGTAGTATAGATATTGTGGAGCTTGTTCAACTTGTTGGTTTACGTCACGGATTGACTTTATTTAGACAACTGTTTAAAATCAGAAAACACAAGGCGGCTGTTCCGTATTATTATGGAGCTGTTCAGCAATGAAAATTCACGATCCCACCATAGATAGAAAATGGGCCTGAGTTGAAAGTGCGAACCACTGAGTTAGCACTCAGTGATCTGAATGTTAATAATCCCCTGAGGTACATATGGGTTCTGCTTTTGATCACTCACTGAAGCGTGGATTTGGATTAGTTAAGAGGCCCATACTAGGGTGAAACAGCGGTTCGGTGTTCCCAGATTTCAGTGGTTTCCTACCCTAATTCAGTCTAGGATGAAAAAATGACAAAGTACACAATCAATTTTATAATTTTAAGATTAGTTAATGTATAATTCTTAATTGCATGATATCCTATGAATTTCTCGAGATTATCTTCAACATTGATTACATTATGAATTATATAATCAGTAATTATGAAGAAGATAAATAAAATGACAAACATACAAAGCAATGCATCTAAATTATTCAATGAAATCTCAATATAGACGAATTTAAACTGAAAGATCATTAAAAACTTGTCATTGCCTGTTTGGGACTACTCAATAATGCACACTCAACACAAATTGTCCTTGACCCAAATACGAAATATCTATTCAAAAAGGTCTTTGAATGAAAGTAATTACATTGATGCTTTGCTCATACCATTAACATTTTCATCATCCGCTAATTTTCCAGTTGATTTATAGCCGTCATTCCTACAGAACAATATGTGTTGTTAATTCTAACTCAGACTGAAAATTAACTGCGTTTGCAATACAGATAGCAAGATAAGTCTTTCTGAAATTATTCACTATATTTTGATGTCAGCTGCGACACCATTACTTTTTCTGTGATTTTGGTTGAGACTATTTAGGTAAAAGAAATATTGAGACGGCATTTAGACCTTCTCTGTACAGTTTCATTTAATAACACTTTATAGAAAGTTAAATACTATCTACAGATGTCAAACTGTTTTTCATATACATGAGTTTTATCTTAGCCTACCGGCTTCCATTATTAGCATACACCAACACTTATATTTTCTATTTTCATCAGTAATCTGACAGGTGTTTTTTCATTTCTTTTACCTTCTCTGACACAGGACCTTAAGATTAAATGAATGTTTTTTATGGAATATTGACTATGGTACCTTAGAAAATTATTTGGATCAAAGAAAACTCTGAATTTATACCTGTTAACAAACTGATTAAATGAATAGCCCTTTGTCTTTACTAACTATCAAATTAATATGAACCTTTACTAGTAGTTTTGCAAAGCAGATACACGTAGACATGTAGACATATTTGAATGACTGGGGAATAATGAAAACATAGCGTTTAGAATATTTGTCCAGGTTGCTTGAAACTTATTTTTGGAGATGTGTATAGATAACTTGATGAAATTAAATGAATCAAGTCTACACGGAAAAATGAATTATCATAACTCTTTGATGTCTACCCCTCATCGGACATTTATTAACTTAACAATATTCATTTATAGTATCTTTAAATATACTGGGAACAGCAATGAATGAAAATTAAGATAGTTTGCTTTAAGAATGGAAATTCTCAGTCACAGCTGTAATCATAGTTATAAAAATTACACTATCTCAACTGGATTCTATGTTTCTATGATAATAAGAAGTAGTCAATTTATAACATGCTAATTACCAATTCCCCAAACCGTCCAATCTGTACTCTGATACTCATGTATAGACTAGCATCCAAGTTAAGGAGTACTCTGTGAGCACAATTGATGATACTGCATTCGAAATTCGAATCAGGCGCGAGACAATGTGCAAAAAATTATTATTATTATATACAAACATCATAGTTTCATCAGCAAAATACTAACTGCATAATACAAAAAATTGCAAGTAGTTTGGTTATTATAAAAATATTCAATAAATGAAATTTTATTCTACGATATCTTTTACTAGCGCTGTATAACTATATATCCGTTCAGTTGCTATACTATGATTATGTTTTCTGCAGTTATGTGACAATTAGGCGCGTAACATACGATATCAATCTACATTACACATTTTCTATTAGAAAATAGGTTAATATTGTATCTCTCACAAAGTTCCCAGATTTTTTGGACTTCAGAAATAATTTGCATAATAATTCAAAGGGTCATTAAAACTAATAAGGCGAAAATAGTTAACTAATCAGAAGTGTTATAGTTGATTTACTTAAATGGTGAGTATAAAGTAAATAACGAGTTAGTGAGAATGAATAAATAAAAGAGGGAGGTAGAATCATGATATAATCAAGAATTGTACGTGTTGATTATAAACACAAAGTTCAAGTCTAACTTAATCATTAAAGCATCTAATATGCACCCATTTTGAACAAGTTTGCTCACTTTGATCATTCTGCTAGAACTAAATGACTAGGGTCAATGAATTATTCAAAAATTGAGCTTTAAATTGTTTTGAATCCTCATTTTAATGGACAAGTGGTTTGATGTTCAGAGATGTGTTGAAAAAGAGCCATTATTTGTGTGGTCTATAATAGCAGCTAAACTGACAGACAAACCGAGTGAGTGTTCCACACAATATTTATTTTAAATGGTATGAAATCTTCAACAGAATTTATATAAAAACCTTTATATATTTAAAACATTTTTCGGGGGGAACGGTTAGTGAAAACCAGGGATATTATCATTCGCTTAGGGAATTCTGATCTCAGTTAGTCAGGTTGGAAGTGAGACGGCAATTAAGTGACAGTTTTGGGCGATGTCCGCATTGTGTTTCGCATTGATCAAAGCTGTTCATCAAAATCTTAATATCAGATAGAAAATATTTGTAACTCAAAGAAAGCACTTCTAACTAAAAATTCCGACTCATTGGTCTTGGGCTAGTAACAAGATCTTAAGGTTTACTATTTTAGTCCCACGTAGGTTGATGTATGGGCACTGCTGATAAGTTCGAAACTAAAATTAAACAACAGTCCAATGATCCCTAGTTTTCCAGTTGATGTGGTGAAGACTTCAAAAAGTCTTAATAAGCAGAGAACTAATCGGTTATTTAAAGACCTAAATAACATATTTAATCAGTGATCTTGAATGCAATTGCTTTGGATAATGAAGTAGTCATTTTTTGGAATCACTTTTTCTTCAAAATCACTTGTTATCCTATAACTAACCCGTCAAATATTTAGTGGTTTGCTAAACAACCCACATACATACAACCAAAAATTGATTGAAACAAATACATATATGCCATTATTTTCTTTTGAATTCACATGCTATTAGCAAATGCCGTTTGTTTGCTCGTAAATTTCACTACTGAACTAAAAGATATGCATTGTACTGTAACATTTCATATTTCGATGACCGTTTTAGATCTAATGTAATAAAAGTTATCTTGTATCAAATAGTCTAACTAGCCTGATAAAAAACCATTTATGCTAGAACATTCACATGAACTCCATTTGAATTCTGATCAAATTTCAATGAACATTCACGTGTGTAATTTGTTATTACATAGGAAACGATAAATTACACATGTGTTTGTAGTTATACCTAGTAAATGTTTTCCTGTTATTTTCTCCGCTGATCCGTTCAGTTGCCATACTATGATTATATTTTCTGCAGTTATGTGACAACCAGGCGCGTAGTATATGATATCAATCCATATTACACATAATTTAAGATACGTGATCACATTTTAGGAACTAATCATATAACTTATATCTGTCGGTTATAGACGGTTAATTTTATGATATTGTATGCCTATGATCATTCAGTAAATTATTAATTAATTAACGTCAAACTCTATTCAATTCAAATTATACAACGCTGACTGTTAGTCTGACTGTAAATAAATAATATAGCAAGTAGTGTATTAATATATCAATTTGATCTTTGTGAGATGGGGATAAAATTAAATCATCATTTAAAGTATTTATGTTTTTACTTGCGTCATTCGATTTACGATCTCCAGTAACAAGTATTAAGCCAGTTAAATACTCGACGGGCAAAAGGTTATTTACTTTTAGATAAGATAAAAAGTTTAACAATCATTTATATTTGTAATATTCAGTCTTTGGAATGTTTTCTTACAGCCAGAACGTACGTTATGTGTTGGGGTGGGTGTAGGGAGTGATATATGAGACTGGATATTACGACTGTAGATGATTGTAAAACTTTTTATCACTACTCATTAGTTATATAGAATATGCTTGCATTGAATAATCAAAGTAATCGACAAGAATTCGAAATAATACAACCTTGAGATTATGACAATCTGTTAATGGAGACTTGAAGTTGATAGTGTAGAGTTTCGAATGCGTCACATACTGGTCGTTTGAATCTCACTATTAATGATGATTATTTCATGTAAGATATGTTCACTTACAAAAACGGACAGTTTTGATTGGGTTTTTATTTTTAATATATAATTTCAGTCATTTATATGCATAGTGGGATTCTTTATGTATATTTGTGGAACTAAACATTGCTAATTAACTGTAAGCATCCTGGTGAGTGAAAAATGAACTGTATGTGCGGAATGAAGTGAAATTCATTTGTTTTATCCACAATCAAAAGTAATTAACTAGTTTATCCCCTCATATAATTGTATATGTACCTCTCGGAAGAGTGTAGCATCTTTAATTAACATTTTGTTATTGGTCTTGAAAACCCATTCACTTGAGAACCAAGCTATCGGTATAACAAATACCGGTTCAAACTTCTACATAATCTTGCTTTTTCTCCGGCTTCAAATTACGCCGGCTGAATTTGTGTTGTTTCGTTGTTGAAATGTAAATGATGTTGCCTTCTTCTTAGTCCCAAGTTAATTGTTTCAATTGCGTTTTTGATACTGTCTTTAAGCAGTGCATTGAAACTGAGGTCAGTTGTTCATCAGTGATCAGTTAGAATATTCGAATCTAGGTTCACCACTGATCAGCAAGAAGAACTTTTACTTCCGAGAAAATACACACTTCTTATCAGACTAAGTTATTAAGGTTGTGACTCCTTCCATGTATGACTGATTGAAGCATACACTCATTCCTATTCAGTATTGATCCACTAATTCTAATGGAAGCATTGCAGTTTACCAGGTTAATTGGGCCATTAACGAAAATTAGATGGAATGAAACCAATCACTCTCTATTGGACGGTAAATTGTACCAAATTCGAATCAGTGATCTAAACAATCGGGTTGTAAACTAATAACCTATACACTGCATAAAGTAGATTCAGTATGAATCTCATCAGACTTACAAACACTTCTTGTTAATAAATACTTACGAGGACAAGTCAACCAGTGGACGGCCAACAGCCAATCATTTATAATTCCCTTTACCTCCAGTTCGCTTAGACTATTTCCAACACTTTAACATCATTACTTTCAATAGGTCAGAATTTCGAACAAAATAGAGATGTCATTTACCGTTCAAAGGCAGATTAATGTAATGTAACCACATTGGACTTTTCTAGTGATTGCAGATATACATTGCTAACAAACGTTATCGGGGATAAAAACGAGATTAAAGGGTTTTCTACCAGTTCCCTTAGAACATCTTATTATTTAGTGTTTGAGATATAGCCTGAAGGTCCTATATTTGAACGTTAGCAAAGTGATGGTTGTCCACTACTGAGGAATCAAACACTTGAACCAAAGGTTTGTTCAGTGGTCACCGGTTTCCAGTGATTGCCTAGCTAAATTCACTTAAAAATATAACCCAACTTCAAATCGGAGAAATATCGAATACCTGTCATTCTATCAGCTACACACTCACCGTGTGAGTGTCTATTTGTCAACAATTGGGCTTACATGTTTTTACCTATTAAAATCTCTATAAAACTCCTTCATCGTATTATACTGGCATGAAATATCATATTTCAATATCCGTGATCAAAAACCGAAGTGAAAAGATTAACAATTATATATAGTAATGATGGTATTGATACTACTGAATGTCTCTATAGTATGTTTCATTGTTCTACAATTCCCTTTATCGTTTGGCTGATAAACATAAAAGGTAAGTCAGTTTGAGATCACACGTGTTGTATCTCCATTTGAAAAGTACAGATTCATCATCTTTTTCTTTAGAAAATCAACCCAAAACTGAGTTGAAACAATATGCCGAGAAAACTCTAAGTTAAATGTCCTGTTTATTAAATTACAAAATTTAAATGAACTAGAAACACAGTCCTTTAATTTGATACACGCGGTTAATAACAATTCAAATTGTGACAGATTTCCTTAGTACCTGGTGTGGAAATATGTTAAACGTGATATTAACAATTTGTTTATTATTACTATACGGGGTTTATGGAGATCATTAAATTTCACAGTTCGCAATACCTACTGATTCAAGGTAAACAGGCGTTGGTATAAATAATAGACGTATTGATATCATGCAAATAAAAATAGATGAATTTGATTGGAAAACAAGGAGATAAATTTACTGTTCCTTCTACATGCATAACAGATAAACACATACCACTGGTTTTTCACTTAAACAATTTAAAGACGTTACGCTTGTGGTATCCGTTTCATACTGTTTATTCTTCTTGTAAATGGGTTAATTTAATTATTAACAACACCCACGATTCTTCTGGATAGAGAGACAATAATAAATAAATAAATAAAACCATCTGCTTAATATCATATTCTTTAAAAAAATAATTTTGATTATGCATTGAGAAATGAATAAGAGTAAAGTATGTATGACAGATATGAAAGCTCACAGTCTAGCTTAACTATTAATCATAATAAATTAGTTGATCACTATTATATAATACATTATTCTTAGGCGTACAGAAAGTCGTAACCTTGTTGTTGTGTAAACTGACAAAAATCAATTCATTTTATTGTTATTGTCTGAAACACTATTGAGAAGCGCCAACACCTGCATATCATATAAGCTACTGTAATACTTTTCTATCGGATATACAATAACACAATTAAGAATGATGTTTTTTGTTTTCTTTATTAAACAACAAAGAAGGTGAGATTTAGCTTGATTTCTATTTATTTCATTATTTATTTATTTATTAAAGTGTGGTAAAACTAACCCGAATGTTTGCAATAGTTAAATATTGTATTAATGATGGCAACTGTAATAATAACAATGATAATAGCAATAATAATATTAATGAACATAATGGAATAAAAAAATGGATTTTCCTTCAGTATCCCTATTGATTTATTCTTTACCTAAAAAGCCACCTGCACAGGATAGAATCGTTTATCTCCTCCTTGAAATGATAAAGAGAAGTGATAAAATATCTTATCCCCAAAAAATATAATAACACCTATAGTCTGGGCAGATATTATTTTAAATTACATTAAGGAAATTAAATTTATATGAAAGAGTTTCTTGGAGAATGTATTCTTCACCAATGAAAACCAGGAGACAATAAACAACTACTTCATCATCGTATGGGGACCTTAAATAGTATACACTTACCCAACAACGCATGACATGACTAACATTGAAATAAAATTACAAATATAACCCGGTTGATTAAAGCTCATATATTCCTATACAATGTGGTTGTATTCTACTAAGTTTTTAAAAAAATTTACACATCCTTGAACTTCAGTGCATTGCTTACATTACTTATATGAACAAACTATTTTTTAAAGTCCAGGATGTTAGAATTTCTCATCAAGTCAAATAAAAATAAGATACAATGTCCGTTATCATTTTAAATGATCGCAGAATTAGCTAAATACGAATATGAGTTAACGTTTGGTGATAGAATAAATTAATTCTACGAATACTGTGAAATATTCATAATATACATTAGTTAATTAACTGATATCCACTAATGATTGAATCAAGTTCATTTGTCTTTTGTTCTCAAAAAGTTGTAGGTTACTGAGCTTGTTAAATATTGCACGGAAAGTTGGTAACAAGTCTTAATAATCGTATGATTATATCCTAACATATATTGCTCATAATAATCCTAAACATCACTAAATAGAGTATTCTGGAGAGATTCCTTTAGGATATTATAAAATCCACAATCCCATATAGGCTCTATTCAATGACATTCACTTTGTGTAAGCAGAAAGATATGTCAGGACAAATGAATTAAAATTGAGCGATTCATATTTCAAGATGCACTTAATTCACCATATAGTAAGACAATTATCTGGTTCTATCCATAAGTAACAGTTTCAGTCTCTACACTCTTAAACTATGTCAATTGCGATCTCTCGCCAGAAATCTAGGAATTCATCTCGAGGTCAGCCACTAGTGCGTACAAATTTTTTTGTTGGCTGGAATAAGTTCAGTTCACCCATAGTTTTCATCTAGAGATGATAAACCGTTGATCATGTTGTGTTTTGAGATTCATAAGTATTTTAAAAGCTATTCATAAACTAACATTAATCTCACTACTATGATATACTAAACAAAAATTTTGATCTTTTTTTCAATCGTTACAGTATAATAACGTTCATGGATCCTTTGCTTTATTGGGGATATGGCAGTAACATTATAAATTTAAGTGTATCAAAATTTTATATAAAGTGAACGATAAAATATTTTATACAACACCGTAAAGATGTCACATTTCTTACATGACCAAATAATCTTAATTGGAAAACCATCTCAAACCACGAAGCAATGGATTGTTGGAGGTCGAACCTAGGCCCTTCAACTTCCAAGGGAAGCCTTTAATTTTTAGACCCCTGAGTCAGTACCCAATGATTTGCATGCCTAACCCCTTTTACTAACAATATTCATATGCTCACTAATTTCCTGAGGTTATTACACGAATTCACGCGAGAATTCTTAACCAGTGACGTTCGGCCAAGTTGGACGTGAAACAATCACTCATCGATTATACTGCATGACTGGTGGGGAATAGGAGGAACTGATTAGTTAGGCTATTGAGTACCGAGTTAGTGTTCTGAAGGTTAATTTCTTGCCTCAAGGCTTGATGAACATCGCTAAGGAGTTCCAGACAGTCGTCCAGTGCTTCCTGGTATCTAGTGGTTGTCTAAGACCACCCTGTGACATAAACTATAAAATTCAACAATGTCAACGATTTCATCAAGTTAATATCCAATAATAAGTGAGCATTTTCTTAATAAGACTGAAAACAGATAAGTCAATATTTAGCCTAATGAGTAATATATTGTTTTATATCCTTTTCAAGATCTTTCTCGTTTCCCATAGCAACTGGTTATTAAGATACATACATATATGATTATTTAATAATAGTGTCTTTTACATAACACCCATATCTTTGGATGTTTACTAGAAATTCACCTCAATAAATTCAATAAATGCTCCTTGACCTGAATCACCACAACAACAAAAATATGATGCAGAATAATAAATCTATCCGTTCCAAAGAAACCAACCTTTCGTCTTTCCTTTTTTTATGTATTCAATTACTTTAAACAGTAACGGAAGCATACATCGAATAGACAATAAGCAGATCTTTTTTTAAATGAAACTGAGGAAATAATTATCAATACTAAAAAATTATGATATAAATCCTAACAACAAGTGAAACAACTATTACATGAAGGAGTATGGCCAAATTACACGTGTCATAAGAACAATGATGATGGTATACTTTTAAGACATATATACACAGTTTGAGGTCAGTAAACGCGAACATGGTTGATTTTACTCATCCTTTCCTCATAAAACAATAGAATGATTTCACATGTTACCTAGTCTATTATGAATATCTGCTGATATCTTGGTGAATAAATATAATGTTGATAAGAGACAAAACTATTGATACATTGATGCTATTCAAAGTTTTTAAATAGATACTACTACTATTTGGTATTACTAATGGGTTATAATGGATAAGAAGGATTTCTTTCCACATTTATTTTTGTTGAAGGTATGTCTTACTGACAAGTACTGAAGTTACGAAACATAGGTTTGCCATTTTTAATCATTCACTTCTAATCATCAAACACTGTCACACTGGTACATCCAGCTGACGAGTCCCAAATGGGACAAAACGCGCGTCCTGGATTCCACTGCTAGCCACCATCCATTCTTGCTTATAATGCTTGTGACTTAGGGTAATATCGAGATAATCCACACAGGATGCACATATGCCAATAAGAGATTGATCAATTGCAGTCCTAAACATCAATGGGAAGATACAAACAAACAATACAAAATGAACTGTTTCACTGATTCTAGGAGAACAATTTTCCTATTTATACTCAACATAGATTACATTAATTTATTGGGACTGTTGTGTTCAATAACTAGTGACTAAAAACTGACGTCTCTACAGAAAATCATTATGGTTTTGAAGCTCCACTCACAAACAACTCTATAGGAATTCAGACCTACAATAACCTGTTAAGCATTTTTCACAAAAAGAAAGGAAGTGGAGGTTTTGTCTTTCTAATCAATTCTTTCGAATTCTGATTTTGAGGGGAACAATGTGATAGCTCTTAGGTCAATCTTTAACAACTACATATTTCCACTAACTTTGATAAACCCTTCCTATCCAAGTTATACGAACTGTATTGTCTTTATATGAGATCATTTATAGGCTTGTGTAATCTGAATACATCAGTGATGAATATCACTAAAAAAGATACATTTACTCAAACACAAGGTACTTTCATAAATTTGACAAAACTAATTTGGAGTTTTAGAACTAAATAGAAAAAATTGGTCATCAGTTTGCTCAACAACTTTGAGAGGATATTACATTAACATTCGTTAAGATACGAAAGATTGGGTAACTTAGTACTTTGGAGTATCGTAACCCATTAGTTAAAACTTATGTAGACACTTGTAAATAGCTTATACAACTTCTCTTCTCTTTTTTATTTTTCAGCTCTCCAGAAGTTATTTTTGTAATTTAGATTACAAGTCGTCGTTCATACGTTGTGTATATTATATGGAACCTCTGATAATGATTTAACTGAATGATATTTGGAGATTCGTTCACAATAAAGGGTGTTTACGTTACGAGTTCATATTGACTTTAGAACTGTCGCAAACCTGAAAGAACTACACAAATGTCTTGTTCTAGTTTGAAATCACACACTGTACTACACCCATGAATTTCAGTTCATAATTCTAAACAATACAACTATATTCTCGAGTAAGCTAGCTATAAGGAAATTACTGAATAAGGGTTAAATTATAAAATATATTTCATTTTTCTCATAAGTATATGTATACACATGATCACGTTATACACCTTAAAATATTATCAGGTTCGATCAGCAGTGAAATGAACAATAATGTAATAATCTGTTTGTAGTTCAATTTAATTGTGAACTTAATAAATTCAATAACTACTCATTTATCGTAAAGACTGTCAATTAAAAGAACAATCTTCATTTCTGAGGTTCTCAGTTGTATCGATTAATTTTATCTATCATAAGTATTTAGAAATAGATGGATGGATAACAAAATGACTTGTTCCCAAAAAATGTATAGAATATACTTACAAATACTGATTTCTATGTGATTCAAAAAACTGATTAATCTAAATTAGATTAAAGTAATCAGTATTATATGATATTTATGAGAATTGTCATCAAAAGGTGTGTATGGAAGAAATGCATTAATTAGAAAATGTCTACCCTAAATACTTATTTTATGTGATAAAACAATTCACAAACAAGATGCTAATTTTCTAAGTACAAAAGCGTCAAAAAAAAAACAATAAAATGCAGTAATCAAAAATTTCAAAGTGGAATCCACTTCAAGATTACATAAACTGTTCGTTTTGTTGAATTTTCTTGGCTAGGCATTTGTTTGAATAACGTATCATTATCCTAAGTTCATGTACATGGTTACATACTGTATTTTCAGGTGGTGTTGCAAGTGTCTAGACGTTACCGAAAAACTAATCACATTTCACTATAATCTAATAAATTTATCTTTAGTAAATGATCGAGATTGATGGGTTAACTAAAGAGGAACAACATTCGAACAAAACATCTGAAACTATCAGTTAATTAATTCAATACACGACTAAGTAAAATGAAAAGGAATGATACTGTTCTATATGCAAGAACATGATTATTGCAATATTATATAATTATCGAGTAAGTTCTATTTAATAACTGTTGTTTAATTTAAACATGTACTCTAAGTGGATGATCTACGTGTTTGCTTTAAAAGCATTCAGAGTAAATTGTCATTGCTAGCTAACTGTAGCTAGAAAACTGGCCTAACCCAGAGAAAACATGTATTTTGTTTTAGTTTAAGACTTTGCAGCAGCATGTACCCACTATGCCACTAGAGGTCTAACGCAAGGTATTCAAGTCTCTTAGGGAGAAGAATAATTTTAAATCATTGATTAATAATTTAATGATCCAAATTCTTAACTTCATTCTATCCGTCTTATATCACAACTATAGTGAGATACAATCCCTGACATTTGTATCATCCCATCAATGTGCACTACTGACGATTCCCAAATTAGAGTGAAGCAGCTACCTAATTCTTGCCAGTTTTCAACTATTTTCTAGCTGATACAAATCAGTGGTGAAAACTGTCCTCAAATTCGACATTTCCAAAAACAATACCTCGATAAAAACAATTATTTATCGTTTCATATCTACGTGTTCCGCACAAATTTAACCATTCGTTTTCACACCATTAATGAACCAGTCAGTTATTTTACTAGTTGTACAGAACAAATTAGTCACTAGACTTCGGTTATTTGCTTAGGTTTCGGTATGACAATACTTATTGTTTAGTAAGTACTAACAATGTTTCTACCCTCCCATTTTAATATCCTAATTATCGATTTTTTGATTGCAGAGAGGCTCTGAGTAAGTTATCATCTCAAAGAGTTCGAAAGTCTTTGATATAAGATATGACTATATGTAACTGATAAGTCTTCTTCTCCAATTGCTTCCCAAAACCTAAAAGCAGTCGAATATTCATATATTCATTATTGGATTTCAAAGACTTCTAGCTTCTCATTTACCTTGTTGATTGTGCGAATCCATTTCTATAGATTCTATGCCCCTTGCAAAAGAGAGATGATCATAGTTTATTTATTTACTTTACTGTAAAGTACATAAACATGATGAAGTTCAATGTTTTTACTTATTTTTCAGAGAAAATGAGATGTCTGAATAGAGACGATATCGAATAAAACTAGAACAACAATTGACTCTAAATATTATGAATTCATTATATTTCGTAGTTTCTCACTAGCTACTTAAAACCATATCTACCGTGTATATGTACGTATATACATATGCATACAACATAAACCAAAGTAGGTGTACATAGAGTGGAAAGAAACTTTAACTCTCAATAAACTAGTTGAAAATGCTTGAAGATATCAGCATCTTATGTGAATAAAAAATATCTCACAGACTTTAATGTTTCATATGTAAATAATTAGAGACTAAAAATTACCATACGAATATTTACAAATATTACGAAATATAGTAGCTTAAGTGTATTGCTCTTATCATGAGACCTGATATTTCTGAGTTCCACAGAAGAAGTAAAGAATATGATGAAAAGATGCATTTAAAGAAATGTAGATTGGATGATAAAGATAAATAAAAGTCATAAATTCATCACTGCATTTTCATTTTTGAATATTACTCATGAAATTTAACACCATTTCAACTGTTTAGATAAATAACAAATTTAAAGATGGTATTCGTCATCAATTCATATTAAACCTGAGTCCTATGTTCAACTCCTAATTAGAGCTCTGGTGTTTATTTCTGAAGGGTATCATACTAGGGTGTAACAGTTGCCTAATACTAAATGTAGCCTCAAGTAATACCCTATTGGCACATGTGACTAATACCACATAAAAATGAAACGAATCTCCACAGGCCTCTACAATAAAGCAATCGATTAGTCCATTTCATTTTTCTAAACATCATAATGACAAAATTCCTATCTCCATACATCACAAGCCAATGTAGATAAGTGGTAATGGTACTGACTTTCCACAAATGACATCATATTTGCACTACTTTCGAAATTGCTTATAAATTAAAAAGATAAAACTTATTTTCATATGACAGTTTATTTTACCAACAAAATAAATGACCTCTGAACAATATGGGTCATTAATATATGTAATCTTTATATTGAACAATTTCTGTTCTGTCTCTAGAATACACAAAGAAAAACATAGTTAAGTAACACTCATTTTGTCCTCACCACAACGACCTCTGCATATTGATTTAATAAGTAAAAATTGAAGTAAAAGTGGGAGTAATTTCGATGAAAATAATTAATTTTCTAAGAAATGAGGTCAAACAAACCTGTAAATTAATAGTTAAACAACCGGTTGTAATAGATTTAGTGTTAGTCATTAGTGCAATAATTAAATAACTCATAATTAGTAAGTGATAATTAATGCTATTGAAATAATATAACAAGTTTAATAATTTATCTAAAAAATAAATCACAAATCATTTTATAAGTAGGCTGTTTTCCAACTTTGTATTTGTTGTATAATATACACATTAGAACATATCGGTATTATTAGTCATGTGAAATGAAATTACTGTTCTATAAGTTACACGAATTCTTCGGGCAGAAATGAGCTAAATTTAATTAATCAAATAACTTAAACACTGTTTATTCGAATATCTTTCATTTTGGTAATTTTTAAAGGATACATGTGTGTGTTATAAAAATGATTTCTATTCAGAAATGGATGATGGCTCGCAGTGGAATCCAGGACGCGCGTCTCTTCTTATCTCGGGTGCAGGTACATCCAATTAAAGAGTCTAAAATAGTAAGAAACGTGCGTCCTGGATTCCACTGCTAGCCGCCATTCATCCTTGCTTATAATGCTTGTGACTTAAGGCAATATCGAAGTAATCCACACAAGATGTATATATGCCAATAAAAGACTAATCAATTGCAGTCCTAAACGTCGATGGGAAGATTCAAGCAACCAATACAAAAGTGAAAATGATTTCTGTTGTGGAAACGGAAAACAAATTTATTCATAGATTTAGAATTTCACATACACCAATGCTTAACTTATTTAACTAAGTTGAATCTTTAAGAATACTTTATTTGCAATCTGTGTTCGGTTAAGAATGAAAGTATCTTTTGGTTTCAACTGATATCCATATAACAATCGTGAAAGCTTTAATTCATCTATTGGCTGAAGACGCTTCATATATACCGTAACTTTTAATTTGACAAAATCCCAAATAAACTTTATGGAATATTCATTCATAGTACATTAAAATTATAAATTTCAACCAACTAATATCATTGTGTCCTAATCTCTTACGTATGATATTGAAGTGTCTTTGTTGAATTATTAACTAGAAATGATAACCTTCAATGCACTACGACTGATCTTGGTGCAGAGAAAGGTGTGAACTAGAATTATACAAATTGGTTAGTTATTATTGATTAACGATGTTAAAAATATTCACAATTTTAGTATCTATATTACAGAATGAAGTTAATTTTATCATTTTACTTGCCTAAATATTTGATTTTCAAACGAATATCATAAATATCAAAGCATGTTGTTGCTCCATCAAATAATCATCTCTTATTTAGATCTCTAATTAAGTATATTTCATTTTTAAAATGTTACCAATCTAATAAACATTGATCTACACGTTCTTCGAGGAATAGGCTATAGTTTAGTTCAAGGAAGCAGATTGTTTTCAATCATGAGTCCATTTTATAAGCCACATAATTTCCAACAAATGTTTGACGAATAAATGAATCGAATTATGATAAACAATAAATGTGGACTAACACTTTGTGGGACAACGTGGTGGTTTTTCTTCTATAAGCATTACAAGTTATTCGCATTGAAGAAATAAATGTAGTTAAAGATAACTTCTATCACTCAGTCATTTGATTATTTTCGTATATATTCCTATTCAACTGTATACATTGAAATAATGAACTACATATTCAACAAAACTACCTTAGCATGATATTATCCATATATCTTTCAACAATGTACAGTAAAATTATAAATTTTTTTTACCGTCCTTGGGCATTTCCTTAACGATAAACAACCGGTAAAAAACATGCTTTTGTATGTGTGTTTTATTGGAGAAATGAATGAAGTTATATTCTTAATAAAAAAATCTATCCATATTGTGTATGAATCCCTCTGCCCAATGTAAAATCAGGCTCCGTACAAGTTCTCATTCTTATTGGCTTCATATAAATAAATTCTTTGAAACCATTAGGCGCTATTTAATGATTCTATAATCTACTCCACATTTATTTCTGAATGTGTGTGAAAGGATGCCTTTGGTGTATACGATAGAAACACATCAGCATTGACCAATAATCCAATGAAGCACCAATAACATTATCTATGTTACAATCTTGTTTGACGTCTGTTCGGAAAGACTCATTTTGTAAATGGCCTAAATCTAGGGATAAGATACATCACAATATCAACATATTTATAAGCATCAGTATGGAGTTGTGAAGATTGTTAAGTTTTTGGTTGAAATCATGAATCGATCGATGTTAAACCACCATTGAAAACCGGGAAACACTAGACGATCGTTTCGTCCTAGCGTTCGCGCGAAACCGAAGGTCTTGGCTTGGAATACCGCGTGCGGGTTTATGGATGTGCATTGATGAGGAATCCCATACTAGGACGAAATAGACGTCCAGTGCTTTCAAGTTTTCATCGACAGATCCATGATCTCAATCGAAATATTTATAAGCGTATGACACTTTACAGTAACCATTAACTTAACTCAAACATTCAAATCATTCAATTTGTCATACAAACTACTGATGAATAAAGATCTTTACTTTTAGTTTTTACATCTAAAATTGGTCAGTGTTGACAAGCTATAAGAACCGTACTTATACCCAACAGAATTTATCATCATTCTGTCAGCTAATTATATCTAAGCACTTTATAATGTTCATAAACTTGGAAGCTGTTAAATACCTTCCTCTGTCTGGCTAAAATTTATGCTTCAATATGCATTCGTCAACTGCAAAGAAGTAAGTATTAATTTAAAAATACTACATAGGCACTTGTTTAAATTATCAACTTTATATACCTACAATGTTTTTATAACTACTATTTGTGTTACAGATAGTCATTTATAATTTGATTAATCAATGAAGACAATTATATCTATCATAACGATTGAATTTCCCTTTAAAGTTTCTTTCTCTCTATCTCCGCATATACACACACGCACGCACATAATACCATATTTTCCAATTATTCCTTTCTAATATTGTTCATCGTTTAAAACCTCACATTATGAACTGATTTTAATTAGACAACTAATGAAACCTAGAAGCGTCGTACAACTATCTAGTACTAGTGTGGGATTCCTCAACAATACCCATACATGACCCCTCCAGAGCTTGAACCCGTGACGTGCAGGCTTCGAGGAGAGTGTTTATCCTTCAGACTATTGATTTGGAATCCAACAGTCTACATTTTTATCCCTAGTTATTGTTTAAGACTCAACTTCCTCACTCCATTAAAGTAGTATGCTCATCCAATAAGTTCAAATAAAAAAGTGGCATCTTTTACTTATCCCTCTTAGATTATACATCTCATCTCAGTGAAGCAAGTAAAAAACAATGAACTTTGTTCTCGCCGACAGCCACAGAAGAATTCTCATGACCCTATTTTTTCATATTTTTACTTTGGATAGCAATAATAATAGAAAAAGATTGTTGACTTTTATGATAATTTCTATGTTAATCTGCTTTTCTTCTTTTGCTTCTTTAGTGCGATAAAAAAGTCTTCCCTTTGTTTCTCTTCTCCCCTCCTAGCTTACACGAAAGTGTGATACTGGTTGATAGTCAAGTTTTATTGAGAGTTGAGTTAAACCAGAAAATGTAAACTATCGGATCCTGACTAAGTGGTCTAAAATTACGATATTCGACACAAGATTTGAAATTTTTTTAATCCTACCGAGCCGTAAATGTGAATTACTAGGTGCCCCGAAATAGAGTGTAACATTTGTTCGGTCCTTCCTGATTTTCGATGATTTCTTAGATAATGTCAGATCATGATGAATATTTTCTTCGACTTAATAAATAATGTATGGTGTTTTGCTAACCTATACAGATAACTAATATAAACATATTATCACCTGCTTAAACTACGTAAATGACTATTTCGAGTGACATAATCTTCACTTCAATTAAGAAGTTTTAATATAAAGTAATGAGAAATTTATGACGTACCGAATGTAAAAGCCAAAAAACGATCAAAGTATTCTAATGGAAACGGAAACTTATCAACCCGCTCTATAAATCCAATTTTAAGAATTAATTAATTACGAAAGTTGATATTTTTTATCAATCTCAAACACTTCATAACATGTGTAAATGATCGTGAACCAGTAGAGGTGATAAAATAAGTTGATTTACATGCGATATTCGGTGGTCACATTTTCATAAAATAAACTAAATAATGGGCATATACCAAAAGAGACTGATCAACTACAGTCCATCACATTAATCGAAATATACAAACAATCAATATAAATGAATACTAAAGTAAATTAATTGACGTATTTGAAAGAAGCTGATAGCTCATTTTACTGATTTTTTTTCTATTAGTATCACCCTTCAGTATAGACTATCCAAAGATCAACTTTAATTTGCTTGGTTTTAATAAATCCTTTAGGTTTCCACACCTCAGTTTTTGATATCGTCCGAATACATAAACAAACAAGTTTTGGGATGTTGGAGAAGATTTGTAGATCAGGTGGATGATTTTGATGGAGTTTTGTTCTCTGAGCTGGATGGTTTGGTTGTGGAGCTTTCATCGTCTTTCTGAACGACATCATCAGCACAAACTTCGGGTAGAAGTTCAGAAGCTCAGAGAACAAAACTCCATCAAAAACAAACAAGTTTCATATACTGTCCTATATTGTTGATATATTTCAAATTTTGTATAATTTACTGCAAGCACGTTACATTCAGATGTATCCAGGGTAGGAATCCAGTCACTTACACTTTCAAATTCAGTAAAGTGGTGACTTGACGTGGTTTGCACATACTGTTATTATTTGCTTTCTGTCTTATTTGTAAGCTGGTTGACTCTACCAGTCACGACTTTAAAAAGTTCGTTTCGAAAGTGGACATTAATGAACCTAAAACTATTATTGATGGAAATATTGAAAATTACTTGAAAACTGTACAAAATCTGCAAAAATTCACTGATATTTTATCATTGTTTGTTCTCGTTTCACCTCATTAAAATGTTTCTTCTATACTGTTGAAACATTTACTTTCCTTTATATCATATTATATTAAATTTATATGTGAATGAGAATGATACTTGAGCAAACCATATTGAATCTAAATAAATTATGCTTTGTTACATATTTACATTTAAACTAGTACATTCATTATCATACAGTTTTATTGAATGTAATTGCAAGGACAACTTTATTACAATGTTTAAATAAACATTTTTCAGGAAATAATACAATATCGTGAAACTGTTCTACAAGAAATGGAAATCGTCTCTGTTTGATTGTAAAACAGGTCGATAGATCTGTTTATATAACAATTGTACATTTATACACGTGTAAAAAGTTTCTAAATTTATTCCAGATTATTTTTATTCTTTCTTCCAAAACGAATGAATTGAACAATATGATTTGTACACTATTTTGCTGACCGAAACAATGAAGTAGACGATCATCACGTTTTCAATATGTTGTCTGTGACTTAAATAAACTACATGTGGTTGAAAAAAGTTATTGAATATGAGTGATCGTGAAATGTAAGAGAAGGACAGGTAAATACAATGCGTTGCGACAGGATTTTTTATTAATCAAATCCACATGTCCCATAATCTGTAAATAAAACATAAACCATTCGAAAAAAAAATCTCTATATCATTTCATCATAATTCTCCACTCATAAAACTATCCAGTAATTAATAATGTCAAATAGATGGTGCTAAAATTGTCAGTCCTTAAATAAAATAAAAATATTACGTGTTTTTATGTTAACTGACTTTTAAAGTTCTAATGTCCGTGGTCATATATATACATTTAAACAAGCTATTCTCATAACATCCATAGAATACATCGATTAACAAACATGGTCTGAATTGAGATTCTTGAAGTGATTTTTTTTATTACTAGAAACTTACAGGTGATGATATTTTTACCAATATTTGGTGAAGGTAAGCAATCCAGTATAAAGGCCTGGACTTAGTTTTCATACTGGTTAACAATTATCTGTATGATGTTATGCTGTACTATACACCATCATTTGGTGTTAGGTGACTTGAGTTATTTAAAAAGAAGTCTGGGACTAAAGTTGTTTGCCAGTTTGCACCCGTCTATGTTATATTAGTGTTGATAATTCCCGTGAGATTACAATCCAAATTGTAGTTTTACTTCCTATGCTAATTTCATGTAATTCTATCGCTAATGAGACTCTTAATGAAGATATCTAAAGCTCGCCAGTTTCTTACTCAGTTTCGACTAACATTTAATTCTGAAGAAGACACAGAGTCTAGTAATCCCTGATAATTGTCACTATAAATGAATCAATTAATTAATTCAGGACCAAACTGAAGTCACCTGTTTGACAGTGAGCTATTAAAATCATTAAAATATTATAAAAGATAAAATTGGAATTTCATTTTAGTCTACAGCATTTTTGAGGTGGTGGGAGGAGTATTTTCACCCCCGGCTACAGATAAAAAAAGTCTCACCAAAAAAATCTAAACAAATATGTTGATCTATGTGACCAATAAAACAAGCGCACTTTTTTATCATAAATTAATTTACTCCATTTTGATTGGTCAGGGGTTAACATATTTCCTGACCCGGTGACGTAGTTCTACCTTTTGATTTAGATTATTAAATATAGATATGACACTCAGTAATTTACCATCATCTTGTAAGTTCAAGATGTCAGTGTATTCAGAAGTCAGTCCTCCACCAAGACAATTATTCTCATGTTCCAATAACTACTCTATGGATAAAGCACTTCTTACTAGAATAAAACAAGAAGTTGAGAATTCCATGACATTAACTAAAAAGCTACCAGAAATATATGACTTTGACAGTGAATATTTGACATCAAATAATACATCAAAAATTTCTTCATATTCAAGAAATTCAGCACAATCCAGTAAAGTGCTAACATGTTCATTTGAATATTCCTCTACGTCAGCATTTATTGCCAAACAGAATGACTATGAAAAAATTCGACCCAATGATACTTGGGCATTGGAAATATATTGACACAAATAGTCAATATATGCCATCATTTTACCTCATCAAACTATATCATTCAAATCGTCATATATCAATAACTTAGCCTGAAAATTTTGACCCTTTACAAACACCACAAAAAACGAATAAAGTATGTGCAATCTAGTTATTCGATAATTACTGGCAATCGTAGCCTACAGTTCGAACCGAAAAATAATAAGATAGAGAAGATGAGTGCACTAAACCCAATTAATTCATGGAATATACCACCCATTACATTCATAGTAATCTTGTAAACCAATATTTATATCTATTAACTCAGAATTATTACCAAAAGTTATGGTCATCATAAATAGGCTACTAGAATATGAAAACGATTTAAAATTATTTATCATTAAGATTAAAAAGTAGCGCTGATTTACGCAGGTTAATTAAAGTGGAGGTATTAACAAAGATGTCTTAAAAATAGAATTATAGAATTCTGATTAATCCAGAAATGTCCTAACCATAGTGAACTTTTAATCAGTAGTGAATATTGTGTCCAGCTGTTAGATCAATGAAAAATAAGTGATGATTAGTTTTTATACAGTATACTGTTCAATTTTGTGTGGCGTATAATTAGGTATGGAAGGATTCTTGAATTTGCTGATATGCAATATTTACACACTCAAGACATTACGTAAAGTCTTTCATATGACTGCTATATTTCATCACCCAGTAATCACTATTTACAAGAAGTTCAACATAATTTGAATTAGAGCACGATGTAATGTCAATGATTTGGAGTGAAATATTAATCTGACTACTGGTACTACTTATAATTAACAACACTAAGGCTATTCTTCATCCAAGACTGATTACCCTGGAAATAAACAAACTTAAGACACTAAAAGTATGAAAAATATCCCTTTCTCATCTTCTGTTGTCCAAGAACATGTGAGAACCATATCAAAAATAAGGTATACACTCATTGCATTTCTTTTTAAATTGAAAGATATATGGTGATATTTTTAGCCCTTGCCTATTGTATGTCTGTTCATTCATATAAATTTACACTATGTACAACTTTGATCTTTGGCATTAGTTCAAAAAGTGTTAAGTTTGAATTATTTTTAAATTTTACACATTATAAAATAGTCGAAAATCGGCAAGTGAATCTTTTCAGAAATTTAAGAGAACAAGATAGTTGCTGTAACGATAAAATTTGTTCATTTATTTCTTTATAGCATATTCATCAGCTGTACAGAATGACCGAGATAAATCTGACATATAATTAGCTTAGAATGGGAGTTTGTGGATCGAGTAAAGTTAGACAATAACACTGTTGGATCCCGGCTCAGTGGTCTAGAGGTTAAGTGTTCACACGTCAGACCGTAGGTCCTTGGTCTGAGTCCCGCACGAGGGATCGTGGATGTGCACTGCTGAGGAGTCCCATACTAGGACGAAACGGTCATTCAGTGCCTCCAGGTTTTCAATGGTGATCTAGCTTACATCAACCCATGAATTCGAATATAATTAGCTGTCAGTTCTCAGATATAAACTGAAATCCAATGAAAATCACCTATTATCTAACTGTATTCTAAACTTCCCGTAAACTATTGACCTTATTTTTAAAAAGTATTTCTTTGGTATAGAGGAATTTGTGGAGGTTGTAGAATCTTAATAATTCCGATCACCAACAGATCTTAGCTAGACCACTGTTGGAAAACTGAGAGTAATGAATGACCATTTTGCCTTAGTATGGTATTCATCAGAGGTGTATATCTACAACCCTGGATCCGAGAGTCAGATAAGGACCTACGTTGTTGAATACGAACGCTTAACCTCAAGGCCACTGAGCCGGGGATCATTCAACTAAATAAATGATAACTAAATGCTTAGAATCACTGTAACACGATACATGTTACTATCCTAACGAAAGGTTACAGTCTTTGACAAAGGTCAAAAATATGCTATTGATTATACAATCTCTTTTTAAATGATTTTGAGTATTCGTTGAAAGTATACAAACTTTTTATAACCACACTCACTTAATAGTATTCCTTCAGTATTTTAGTAAATAGTGATATGGTAATCATATTTGTTTGGACACAAGACTACACACTAAATATACGTCGTTGTCACAGAGTATGAGAAATCTGTTTGATACAATAACATTTAAATACAGAAAGTTGTGAAACATCATTGTTATGGAGGAGCCAGATTTCACAAGCATTAAGTATAGAAGTGACACTTCGTACATCAGAACTTTTAGATACAGACTAATGTTGTTACGGGAAAAAAATGACCCAGAGTGATGTTATCAGATCTGGCTTTCACTAAACGTAGAATAATCCTACATGTTACTCGATCATCTTTATTCATATAGATATCCAGACACACTAACTTCTCGATTATTTACAATAGGTCATCACAAAAAATGAGTATAGACACAGATGTCAATCCGTCTTGCAGAATCACTTTCTGGTTTCAATGGTGCTAGGTAAATGATTTACTTACTGACGGTAACCGAGTAAGTACGATTTGGATAGTCCTCATATTATCGCACAATACAACGATTTCATCCTCAGAAAAGGTCGAAAAGTCTTTCTCACTGTGTAATTCTTCCAGAGCTTACTCCAGTGTATTTTCGATGACAAAACTGTAGAGGAATAGTGAAATTAGTTAGTCCAGTCTGACGCCATAACTAGATTGCAATAACAGAAAGCAGTGGACGTATATCCTCAATCTACCTGAGATTTTTTCGTATAAAACCCTCAAAAGGCTAACAGATCCCTCATTCATAGGCTTTTTTAACATACAATCCCATAGCGCATTTTTGTTCAGTGAATCGAAAGTAATGCTGATGTCAAGAAGCAAAATAACCGTCAATCCACAATAAATGTGGTGGTATTCAAGTATTTCGTGCATAGTGAAGACATTACCCGTACAGTCTTCTTGAATAGCAACCAATCTACTACTCACGAGTCAATCTTTTACAAGTTCTTCAATGTCTGAGGATTACAACAAGAACCAATATTTTGGATCCTATTAGAAGTAAACTTATGCCCGAGTAATTGTACTATACTCTGGGTAGACCACTTCGAAGGTGAGCACCACAATTGTTTCATAGCGGAATAATATTACACTCTCGAACAGCTAAATCGGAGTTTAGATTAGATCACTGGAAATACATGGAGGTAGGTTGTAGCCCATCAAAAGTCAGAAGTCCTTCTGGATATCCACGTCGTTGGATAAATCGCCTACCAGAGAGGACAAGACAATTTAGTTGGTGCTGTTAATTTAACGAAAAACTTGAATTATTACTCAGAATCCTCTTCTTAGTGTTGGGGAGTAATTAGTAGGTTACTAATTAACATGCAATTGTTTTCATAATTGGTTTCACTAATATCAAGCTTCTTTTTTCAGGAGAGTCGGGTGAGTTGGGACACTTTTTGACAGTCAACAGATGTTGAAGTCACTCCTAACTTGTTAGTACCCCATGACTACTAGGTTCGCCATGTAAAATTTTATTCCTAAAGGATAAACACTGTCTTAATGGCAGTCTTTTCAAATAGACCAACATCTTAGCACCTAAACATACATGACAGCCTTGTTATTCGAAAGTAAAGTTGTTTTATCTCGTGTGGTATTATACGGCTGTTATATTGTAATGCATGCGATACTTTTTGTTCATTTTGTGAGTAAATGAAATACATTTAGTAATTTTGAATAATGTTTCAACCTGAAATTAACTTGCAAAATGAACCGAGAGTGTCAAACGTGCTACAAAACTACAGCCCAACAACCACACACCACTTCTACTCTCTTTAAAAAGGAACCTGTGCCTTTTAAAAGTGGTTCTTGGGATTTCAATCAGACGCAGACCATTTTCGATCGGTGTAGTTAAAACTAATTAGTTCAAACTGTAACGCGTTACCGAATATAGAAACTTTTATCAGCTTTTAATGGGTTGTATGAAAATTGATAACTTCAGGATCACGTACATGACTTCTGACTAAGTCAACCTGTCAAACATATATACATACGTAATCAAAACGCATGTATGTATACAAAGAGCGTGTATTCACTTAGATCATGAGATTTTTGACCTGAATGGGGAGTGATTTTATTCCAAGTAAATTATGACTGAAATATATTCACCCCTTTGACTATAGAAAGCTCAGTGATAGATGGATAAAAGGGTACGAAAGTAGGTAAGTTCAATGATGGCATGGAACGTTCATCAATTCTATACGTATATTGAACATGATAATAATCTTTAAAAATGGTATGGGGTAGTTTGTAGGTAGACAAATAAGTAAAATTGATAATAGAGTTTTACGGCAAAATTAATAAACTAATCAACTGGTAGTCCTCTTTAGCTGATCCCTATTAATTTAGGGAGAAAATGAGGTCGTAACACATATGTGCTGAAATGAAAAACTAAAATATTTTTATCTTCATGTTAATTATCTACCTTTACAAGTCACATTTACTGGGATGCTTTTATATGTAAGAGAATTTGGAATGGGGGGTGGGGGTCGAACTAAATGTCAGATATTCGAGTTAAGGAAGAAACAACTTTTTCAATCGTTAGAAAAAATCTTCATGGATATTAGTATAACTTCACTATTTTCATTATCCAAGGCAAGCACTAAGAAATATTGACAGATTGACAATATATTTCACAATTTCATGTCTACCTATAAAATATACATTACGTGTAAACTGTTACTTTAGCCTGCAAAAATATACACAGGCGTACTCAGTTTTACTGAAAGTCCCTTAAAATGTCGGCGAGGTATATAGCGCAAACAAATATAAATTGTGTTTCGTGTAATGCATATCTAAATTTTTTTTAAAAAGCACAATAATTGCTCCCCGGATATATGATGCCTATTCCCTTACTACTGAATACAACTGTTTGATAAAACATCTCGCAGACTGTTAGTGAAATTCTCTTATTTCGAAGTACATTTTAACAATTCACTTGTTGATCAGCAAAACAAACCCAAAGCCGTTAGGTATAATATAGTCATACTTGTAATTGCTTTAGTATGAACTTGTTAATTATTAAAGAGAGAGAAAATAGGAGAAAATTAAGTCAATTTTCCATATGAAATGCACAAATCATATCTTCGTAAATCTGTCTAACTTCTTGCTTTTGCAGTCCCGAGGTATGTGAACAGTTTACATATTCACATGAAGCAACACACTTAAAAGATTGATCTGTCAACCCCTAGTCTTAATTACCAAGTTGTCTAGATTTTACACAGGTATTATTGCTAACTGTTATTTACGGCTGTAATCACTAAAGTTAAATTCATCTTGTGTGTTTACCCTTTAATGTTTTTCTTTTCCCTTGCGAACTGAATGAAAACCTACCAAAAGTTGAACGCCACAGTGAAATCGGCACTTGACAAATTGTTCTGATTACGATTCACTGATAACAATAAAAAAAGTGTTTGATCGTGTTACGTGAAAGGATACCCGGTTTCTCAATAACTTTGAAGAAAGTAACCTCACCAGCTCTGTCAAGTGTGGTCTATCACATATCCCCCTGAACTGATTTGTAGGAGATCGCTAAACAGAAACAGTTAAGAATGGGTTGTCCCTAGTAATTCACAAACGTCTTTAATTAGATGAAACCTTTTAAGTGATTAGTTCTGGATATCTTGTCTTCACAATTACATCGTTTTGCAACAAAAGAGTACGAGAACGGTAGATTCACTTATAATTACACATACAACACAGGTACTATCATTACATTCGTGCTTTTCAACACGAGAATAGTTTAAGACTGTATATACTAAATGATAGGATAATAGTTCACCAAACTTTCCAAGTCCTTTTAAATCTTGCTTAGAAGACTGGAAATAGATATTTCAGTTCTCGTTAGTTTGAACTTAACTCGAAACCCTATGGACTGTCCCAATGCAAATGGAATTTTTTTATCGATTCAGGGGAAACTCCAGTTATCACCAGTGCAACTATTCGACGCGTTAGCATATGAGGTAAACATGTTGTAGCCGAGATTCACTATCACTTCCAACTGGCTCATTCCTAGGACTTGATCTTTTTGATACATTTTTTATACGATATGACGGGATCGTTAGTACCACTTTACCAGGCATATTCTCAGCGTCCTTGTATGTTATTGGATCAGTTTTATGTTAGGTAAAACCAGGAGGGGTAATAACAGATAGGTCCTTACTATTTTAGTATAAGTTTTATCCATTTAGTTGTTTAAAGCAACGGTTTTTAGTGGAAATGATATTGGTACAGTTTTTAACCTATCACTATTCCTTCCGTACGTAAATTACTTTCTGAGTTACTCATAGAGTGGGGGAAAAAGTTAAAATTTTATAATAAAAGTCAAACCAGTTTGTCAAACTCCAATTATATCAAACTTCTGTAAACATTGTGCTCAGGTGATAGGCATTAACCTGACAAGTGATAAATCTAGAAGACAAAGTGTATATGAGTCCCTGTAGAGGTTGAGGCGTAACAAACTGTTAGGCCGGTTATCAAGTGGATGAGTGGAGCACCAAGAAACAACATGAATGTTGGACGCTGCTGTCAGAGAAAGTCAAGTTATTTAAACTGACGAGGTCAGAATCGATGTTAAATACCAAGAAGTCTACTCATTTAAGGGAATTATTCGCAGCTACAAAGTTTCTTACACCACCACTAAGTAAAACAATAAGTTGTGAATGCAAAAATACATGAACTACTCACTATTTATGATAATAGTTGTATTTCAAAGTAAATCTAATAAAAACTCACTGCTTTATGGTAAGATATCATAAAGATCATGTTATTACTAATGTATTGGCCGCTACACACTCTTACAGTGTAGGAATGAATAGACTGCAGAATATAAAATTTTCGGTTATATCATGTTAATAAAGAAATTTCACCTGACTGAAAGTCGAATACAAAATTGAAATTCTATAAAAAAAAGGGCGTACTAAGTTTGTTCGATAAAGGGTAAGCTCATTTTCGTATTATTGACTTAGTGGGACTAGCAAAACTTTAGTTGGTTTTGCAATTCTATGTTCTGAGCTTATGTATCTTGATCCAGGAATGGTTCAGAGTAAATCAAAAAATCATTAATGAGTAAATGAATGTGTTGAAGATTGCTATGTAATGAAAACAATTATTTGTTTTACTCGACCCTATGTAACTTTTCACTGATTTATATACTAACTTGCAAAAGCTGTTAAAGACTACAGATTTTCTTTTGAAATCGTTTATGATGCAACTGATTCTACCTATAACGCCGCTATTGAGCTTAGTAAATCAATGCTATACGTTTGAAGATATTGTTGTGAAGATTTTTAGAGAAAATAGGAACTTCCCTATCCGATAGTCTTGTCCCTCAGTCATGACGAAATATAATGGTATGACTCAGAATTAATTATCTTTTTAAGATGCTATTGTGTATAAATATTGGACTTCAGCATGAATTTTTCCAATTTCTATTAAAATTGCACAGCTCTATTGATTGTTTCTAATAAAGATCATGAATCAATTGATGTTATACCACAACTGAAAACCTTGAAGCACTGGAAAGCCGTTTCGTCCCAGTATGAGACTCCTCAGCTCTAGGCCACTGGGCTGACATCCAAAGGTGTTATTGTTTAACGTCAACCAATCCACGAAATGGCGCGACCATTTTCCATTGTCTGTGGTAGATTGACTTCAGTTCGTGAAATTATTTACCGTAACGGAGAGAAGACGCCGAAAATCCCTCAAGACTGTTTCATTGAACAGTATCTTTATTTCATTATTCTCTATTCTTGTCTTGTATTTAGATTTAGTCGGGTCTCTTGTAACCACATCTCATATTTTTCAGTCATTTTTTGCCTTGGCTTTTGTTATTTGACTTTGGTTAGAGGTTTACCTTTATTATTTAGTTTTACTTTTTCAAACTGTCGAGCTATTTATAATAAGGTTGTGTTTAACTAGACTCAAGGTTACAGTGTGGTTCAGTTTGCGATTGTTGAACATTGAGTACCTTCTGGAAACTCACTCACATCCTCACAGAGAGACATTCGATCTCATCTCGTTAGGAAGACTCTTATTAATTCTCAGCAAGTTATTTTGGGCTAGAGAAACTTTTGACTTCATAGCACAGGTTGTGCCGTTTGAGAGTCGATTAATTTAAGCACGGAGTTTGTGTTCTGATATGATCTAATACGAGTCACTCGAAGAAGAACTAAATTTTGGTCTAATTAAAGAAACTGGTTCGTTAGATCTACGTTCAGACCAAATATTGGAACTTTGATCATAACACTTACTTTCTTCGGTCGACTAACAGGTTTTATCCACTATACTTAAAAGGAATAATGTGACTGCCCCAGATACCTGATCTTGTGACAAAGTTATACCGTGTGGAGGTTGGCAGGTCTATCTTACCCTAACACCACGGCCAGGCTATTATTCTCTCTCGGTGTATTTTATGAGACAAGCTTAACGTATTTAAACCTTCATGAACTATTGTTATGAAAATTGATCAGTCATCGCACTTGGTTCCTTTATCTTTTCGTTTTCGCCCTCGAGTTTATCCGGTTGGTTCTAGCCCCCGGGAGACGTAGACATTGAAGATCTGTGATCAGTTTTGTCTTTACAGCTTGTTGTGAAGAAAAATATTTATAAGTTTTACAATTAAATATGTATGTTATTCCTATCCAACTCACTGGTAGTGACAACATTTGGTTTGCAATTGTAACTGTAAACAGTATCTGCCTCTCCATTGTCTGTGAGTCTCGAAATCTGAATTTAGCTGTCACCTTATAGTAAATCCTCAGCAATAGGTTCCGGGCTTTTCATGATCCATTCAATGGAGAGAGAACTACTATGAAAACCAACTAGAAGGGGATCAAGCAGGGAATCACTTCAACATGTCATGAGGTTCTGGGCCACAAGAAGCACCATCACAAGGAATGGATCACTGTTGATACATTGGATAAAGATTCAAGAAAGGAGGAACAAGAAGGCAGAAATCAATATCAGCCGAACAAGAGCAGAAAAAGCCAAGGCACAAGCCGAATACACAGAAGTGAACAAGCAAGCGAAGAAGCGCATCAGAACCGACAAACGTGAATATGTGGAGGATTTAGCAATGACGGTGGAAAGGGTTACGATAGAAGGAAGCATGAGACAACTGTATGACACAACAAAGAAACTCGCTAGAAATTACTGTAAACCAGAACGACCAGTGGAAAGCATGGAAGGCAAGGTAATTACCAATATTGATGAACGACAAAACAGGTGGGTAGAACATTCGAAGGACCCATGAATCGACCAGCTCCACTGAACCCATCCTACATCGAAGTAGCGCTCACGGACCTCTCAATTAATGTTGGCCCACCAACAATTGAAGAGATCAGCATGGCCATCAGACAAATCAAGAGTGGCAAAGCAGCGGGACCAGACAACATCCCGGCAGAGGCACTGGAAGCAAATGTAGCAGCAACTGCAAAGATACTCCACATTCTCTTCAGTAAGATTTGGGATGAAGAACAAGTACCAACAGACTGGAAAGAAAAACTTTTGATCAAAATACCAAAGAAAGGCGATCTCAACAAGTGTGGTAACTACAGAGGCATCACTCTCCTCCCAATACCAGGAAAAGTCTTTAAGAGGGTATTGTTAGACAGAATGAGGGACTCCATAGACGCCCGAATTAGGGACCAACAGGATGGATTCCGTAAGGATCGATCGTGTACAGACCAAATCGCTACTCTACGGATCATTGTGGAATGGAATTCATCACTGTACATCAACTTCATTGACTACGAGAAGGCATTTGACAGTGTCGAAAGGGCAACACTCTAGAGGCTTCTTCAACACTATGGTTTGCCTGGGAAGGTAGTCAATATCATACGGAATTCCCATGATGGATTAAACTGCAAAATCATTCACGGAGGACAACTCACCGACTCCTTTGAGGTATAGACCGGTGTCAGGCAAGGTTGCTTACTCTCACCCTTTCTCTTTCACCTGGTGATCGACTGAACCATGAAGACGTCAACATCTGGAGGAAAGCACGGGATGAAGTGGACAGCTAGGATGCAGCTGGACGATTTAGACTTCGCAGATGATCTGGATCTTCTATCACACACGCAACAATATGTGCAGGAGAAGACGACCAGTGTAGCAGCAGCCTCAGCAGCAGTAGGTCTCAATATAAACAAAGGGAAAAGCAAGGCTCTCCGATACAATGCAAGATGCACCAATCGAATTACACTTGACGGAGAAGCTTTGGAGGATGTGAAAACCTTTACATATCTGGGCAGCATCATCGATGAACATGGTGGGTCTGATGCAGATGTGAAGACACGGATCGGCAACATATTCACAACTGAAGAACATCTGCAACTCAAAACAATTGTCAACCAACACTGAAGCCAGAATTTTTAATACAAATGTCAAGACAGTTCTACTGTAAGGGGTAAAAACCTGGAGGACTACGAAAGCCATCATCCAAGAGAAACAGGTGTTCATTAACAGTTGTTTACGCAATATACTTCGAATCCGTTGGCCAGACACTAACAAGAACAACCTACTGTGGGAGAGAACAAACCAAATTTCAGTGGAGGAAGAACTCAGGAAGAAGCGCTGGAAGTGGATAGGACACACATTGAAGCAATCACCCAACTGCGTCACAAGACAAGTCCTCACTTGGAATCCTCAACGTCAAAGGAAAAGAGGAAGACCAAAGAACACATTGCACTGGGAAATGGAGACAGGCATGAGAAAAATGAACAGAAGTTGGATAAAACTGGAAAGGAAGGCTCAGGACAGAGTGGGTTGGAGAACGCTGGTCGGCGGCTTTTGCTCCACTGGAAGTAACAGGCGTAATCGAGTAAGTTGGAATAAGTCCAAAAGTTTGTAAAATTAGCACTACTTACTATCTAGAACAGATTGGTGGAGTATGGAGAACGACTATGCTATCATATGAGCCGATCTATGTAATCAATTGGTTGGTCTTCTTGTTGATGAAGCTGGACTACAGGAACCCTTTAAGTCTGTTCATTCCTATGAAAATGAAGTTCGCGGAGTCTGTTCATCCATTTTCCCCGGTCGTTTGGTTACCGTAGTTGCAGTATGATAAGGAAACCAATAACTAAAATAACAATATTGTTTATTAGCGAAAATAACTCGTTGACCTGAAATTTATCATGTGACATGAAGTTGTGGTTCGTGATTGCTAGTTATAAAGTCCTGGTCCCTCTGTAAAATCGCTGGTCTTACTAGCCTTTTTTGTCAGAGGGTAAGTTACAGAAGCTTACACAAAGGTTCAATGTTGCCTTTTGTGTATCATTCCAGAAACCGCTGAGTTCACCTAGATATTGATGAAGTTCAGGAAACCATTCAACTTTCAACAACCGGTATTATAAAGTAGGTAGCTGATGTTGCTTGATGGCCTAATTAGGGTTTGATGGTACCGTGGTTTGAGTTTCGTTTATCACAGATGGTTCTGACTACGTACAGTAGTGTCGAGCCAGACCAAGCCAGATAGGTGACAGTCACAGCTTACGTGAGCTTGCTGAGTCTTAAGGTCAACAGAGTACTAGATGGTGGCCGAAGAGGCTCACGTGGACAACTCTGATAGTCACTAATAATGCAGGAAGTTAGGTGTCGGAGTGTGAGGCCGCGAAATCTCTGGAGGTTACAGAACGAAACGGAAACCCAATACATGGGTGGAATATTTGGACCCAGAGTACATTTACATAGAGGCGCGTTATCAACTCTGGGGTTTAGACATACATTTTCCCAACTATAAATCGTCTCAGGTGAAATATGGAAATAATACTGCTTTGCATGACAAACAGAGCCAGAAAGATGTCAGGTTTGCCGTCAATATTCAAAGCCACGAAGAAGTATACTGATGAATGGGGGAGTTCAATTAAACGGTATTAGTGAGTGTAATATACGAACTTGTAATTCACAGGTTTGTCTATTATGCACTTTAGTGGTCATAAATAGCTTGGGGCTGACTTCAACGAAAGTACAATAAACACAACCGAAAGTATTATACTGTAACTCTAGCTGAATACTTAATAACATACAAAGTAATCACTATTTTGTACAAATGTCACAAAAATTAGGCAACTTTGAACTTATATATCGATGTTATTATCCTAACAGTTGGTCATAATAACCTACTTTGCCTGTTTGTTGTTAAAAAACTTGAGATATTGGCAAGCATCTCGGTTTGAACTCAGAAGACAATCCAGCAAAATCAAGATCAGTTTGACTTAGTTGAACCACTGAGTTCTTTGGTATAGGATGAGAAGGTTGTTCGAGTTATCCACAGTTAACAATCATATGAGAAGGGGCTTTTACATGGATAATTCTTGTACCATTGAATAAAGAACTACATTTAAGTGCAAAATATATTGACAATGGAGCTCACCTACTCTGAAGTTTACCTGGTACAAAACAAAGTACTACTTAGCAACGAATGGTTATTGAACACAGCTTCAAACTTAACAAGCAGTCAGAGAGTAACGACAAACAATCTTTTTGTGCTCAAAGGTTGGGTTCGGTTAAACAAGACCTAATTATAAAAACCAACATTATGGAATAAAAAATAGAATATCGAAGACGAACGCTAACTTAATTCACGTGATCAAGGTTTAGCCACAGAAAACTGATAAGTATCAAAGTAGGGCTACACGATTCCTCGCTAAAATTCGACATATACCAAATGGAGTAAAAAACGTACTAGAAATAGTAGCGATACTGTCGAAGGGGACACTTTGGAGGAGGATTTCTTAGTATTTATTTTATCTTGGCAAGGATAATGTCAATGAGATGTTATTTATTTCACGCCATCTATTACGATGTCACCAGCAGTCAGCCAGAGTTAGAAGTATTTGTTACGTGAGTTAACGGTCAACCTAGACTATTGTCTTAGTGTGTAGCTGTTTTTTCACTGCTTCAGTACTGAACCTAATATGAGATAATTTAGATCGATCTCCAAACTGGTTCATCTACTATGTTTTGACCGGCCAAAATTTAGTGATCTAAAACAGTGAGGATGGTCTATCCACAAATATCCTGCCTAAGACAGTCGTCGATTTCTCTGAGTGTCTGACTAAATAAAGCGATTCATCATCTGTCGATGTATAGTTATGTATGCTTGAGACATGGAGACACACTGAATTGAGTCACGAGCCTTATTTTCAACTGATAAGGGTAGCAGAGAGCACAAATCTCTGTATTAAACCCCCTCTGGTTTGAAGTCAATTAATTGGTGCTGTATTTAAACAAATCATAATTCAGAGTTACTACAAACCAACTCTGAAAATCTAGATTTCACAATCAGACTACCTGTACTCTCGTCACGGAAAGACTATTGTTAGTTCGTCGACCCTTTACTTTTCATTAAGTCTGACACTCTAAGACCCAACAAATAAGCTAACGTTATGCAAATAGGAAAAAACCAATGTTATGACAATATCAGATAGAAATATTGATATCATAACACTGAAGAAAAAATATTACACTAAATTTCCAAGAGATGAGTATTTTGGTGAATCTGAAAAAGTCTGTTTAGAATGAGGACTCACAAGTCGTAAAACGTGCGCCTTTTTTCCTGTCTACGTCATGAAAAAAGAAAAGGCTACAACGTTTTCTACACTGAATGGCCCGGATTAGTCTTCGTTCGACATAAGCTATCATCATGCAGTAGGGAAAAGTAGGAAGCGTAATCCTTATGTAAAATAATGAAGTTCACAAATCAAGACACATCCAGATGCTTTTGTTCTAATAGCAGGTTATCGTTTGAAGCTTAGACATCTGTCTTCATCTTATGCAATCTCTTACTCCAGGTAACGATCAGTGGTCTTATTTCAGAGACCAGCTGTGATAACCGCCCTAAAGTTGACTGCTACAGTGTGTTTTCTTTATGGTGCTGACACTCACCCAAGTAACTATGGAAATGTTATGTACAGATGTTTTCAGAAAGCCATTCATTAAGTAGTTGAATCACATCTTTCTAGTTGTAAGATTTTCCTCCACAAGAGAAGGTATAGTGTATTCTAATTCATAGTAATCAACGTGACGTTTCTAAGTATGCTACCGAAGTACTCTACTTCAACTGGCCAACCTTGTGCAAAGTGGCCATAGAACTGCCGTGATTGCACAGTATGTTTAATAAATTTCGCCGGATGCTTTTGGGGCTGATTAAATTTTCATACCTTCAGGTTTTAAATGCATCTTAGTTTGTGAGACTATTTCACCTTAATAGTGGTTTTAACAGAAGATGTTGAGACTCCAAGACGTAACGGTTCTGTTGTATGAATTACAGTTGTTGCGTTCGGCTAAAAGAAGGTAGAACCTGAAGAATTGTATAAGGTCCTAGAACTATGTGTTCCAAAGTACCAGCTAATTTATCATTAAGCGATTATTTATGAAACTGGGGACAATCACGATAATTTTTACCATAATATCGGGTGATTAAAACTCTGTCTGGTTATGGACTTTCATTTGATCATACCATTATGATATTCAGTCAATCGTAACAGCCTTAATCAGCCACGACAGTATTATAGTGAAGCAGAGGTCACCGATCTGCATCAGATGGCTAGAGTTGCAGGAAATATCAATTTGGGATAAATATCTGTAAACATCGGGTTATGTTTTTTAAGTCATTCATGAGGAAGGTTGTCTAGTAGAAATAGTTTAAGTTTATCCTCTGTTTCGCGAAGACCTTTGACACAGTACCTCATGTATTTCTTTTGGTGAAGGGTGCTAAGATGGGTTTTACTGGCCCATTTTTATCCTAGCTCCGAAACTACTTGGAGAACAGGGTGTTTTGTATCAAGGTAAGTAGAGTGCACAGGAGTTGGAAGGTCTCAACATCAAAAGTTTCACACGGAATAACCATAGGTTCACTCCTGTGCTCGATCGTTATTAACAACCAGCTGGATAAAACTGACTTGATGGTACTGACCTATGTAAACAACACAATGATCTAGAGACCAGTATAAAGAAAAAACGATTCACTTGATCTTTAAATGTACCCTACAATAATGGGGAACCTGGTGGTAAAAAGTCAGTTGAAACTGTCGAAATGTCATACATGAACATTCTGCCCCGCTTGAAACGAAACACTTACACCTTCTATGGAAATCCACCCCAACTCTTTCTTCAGAGCGTGATCTCTGGTTTATAACCGCGGATAGCTCAGACACCAGCTCAAAAAAATGGAGGTGCGGTCTGAGAATACTAAACACTCCACTTTATGCACGGACAGCTTTGTGAAAATGCAGATTTACGGTCTATATTCGATATCGGTATGTTTATCTCTCCTACTATAATGATAGACCTAATCCCAAAATTTTAGAATTGTCGTGATGTGACTACCTAATCTATGAGATTTTATATGGAAGTCGCATCATGGTCTACACTGACTCGTCCTATCAGAAGTATGACGTCTACCACTTCTCAAAAACACAATTGAACTGGGAAGATAATAATATATTTAATGTGGAAAGTAAGAAGTTATATAGAATGACCAAGTCTGCACTACAGAGTCATCCCATTTCGATTAAGTGTTCTCGCGTTCATCATTATTGACTTTCTATTAGTGCTTCATATTGAATGCGAGTAGTCTTGGTAATTAATAGCTTTGATTCAGAAATCGTATGGTTAGGAACCAATACCCCTACTCATTCACCTCATAGTTGTTCCTAACGCTGTTTAATACTTACCGCCTCATCTTGAAATCTACAATCTCGTAAGGTTTTCTAACTAATATCACAAGAAATTTTGTTAACCACTACGGATACTGTCGTAAAAAGCTATAATAAGATAACGTCGATGGGCTATCGCTCTGTACTGACAAATCAAAATGTTACTACCAGCCATGTACACTGATTGTATTTAGGATCTATCCAGGGTTTAAAAAATCAGTAAAAGCGCTTGCAATAATCAATACAGTGCCTAAAGCAATCAAAGGCTATTTAAAATTCAGATATCTGTTTGATAACTAATGTGTTCTTCTTCGCCACAAAGAAACCTAATGGCATGGCTACATAAAGCCGGGTTAATCAAATATGGGTCTTGATTATTACCAGTTACTAAATATACCTCGAAGTGCTGACCATGCAGAGATATGCAAGGCGTAAGATTTATTTGCTTTAATAACATAATATCTTCTTTGCACGTTTAGTAACATTTTTACTCAAAACTTTTGTGTCGAAATATTAATTTCTCCGTAATTACATAGAAATTCTAGCTGCGTTGTGCGATAAATTCACTAACTTAATCATATATCTAGAATTTTAGATATAATGAGACTCAAGCAAGGTTAAACTTGTGTTTAGTGGCATCGTTTTTGTGCTGTTGTGTGCAAATGATTCCGGGTTTTTTCCCTGACCTACAGATAGTAATTAAGAAATTTTTTTTTCGGAAGCAAATCACTTCATAATATTATTGCTCACATTATTGTTGGTCCCTTACTTATCAATGATAGTCTATAAATAGCACATGATCACTCTTATTGAAAGCTGTTCTGTCAATCCTAAGTAATACCCACTATTTAAGACTTAATTTGTTGAATCATCACTTGTTTAATATTACCGGGCAATTTTTAGTAAACATCACCTAGAAGGTCTAATAGGTTATCAAAAAATTTTGGTATTAGAGAAACTAATCAACTTACTTTCCGATCAAGATTCAACGTGCTCTGTTTTCCAATGCTTTTTTTAAAATGAAGTTACCGAAGACTTGCTTTACACTATCATCCTTGCTGCGCTCAACCTGGAGAAGACTTCAATGAATGCTTTTCGGCTATCTCAGAGGCCTACGACGTTCTGTCAGACTTAAAAAAGAAGGCAATTTATGACCGATTCGGAGAAGAAGGTTTGAAAGGTGGTGCACCAATCAATTCAGAATGGACGAAGCCCTATGTATATCATGGAGATGCACACAAAACGTTCATGTCCTTTTTCGGAACAGATAATCCTTTCGACCGTAATTTTTCAATTTCTTTACTATCATTTTAACAATCAGGATTTCAGGAAGAAATGGGCTCACAAGTTGAACATAACTTCGGAGGTTTTAATGGTCGTGGTTGTCCTCATCAAGACCCACCAATTGAACGTGAAATGTCTCTGACTCTTGAAGAAATTTACAATGGATGTACTAAAAAGATGAAAATTTCCCGCCGAGTAAGAAAAGTTTCACTGAAAGTTTGGTATAATTTATTCGCTTTTTGATACGAATGAAAGTTCCCCTTCAAATAATGCAAAGGAAAAACATATTTTCAGGTAATTTCATTTACTTGTAAGAGTTAGCTAACTATCGGAGATTAAAAGGGATTGATTAACTAGTCGATTTAATCTGGAGCCTCAGCACAACAAGATATGCACTCGAAATCAGACTCTAACGCCTCTGGGTCTTCAGTCAGTCATGTGTAACGTAGAAGCTGACACATAAGTGAGTCGGTTTGAATCATCATACCACATTAGCAAAGTGATATGAAATTATCAGGCAGAACCCTAGAATAGTATCAGTACAAACAGAATGCTAAACACAGTCTTGATGGTTGATATGTACCATATCAATTTACTTGTAGTTACTTTTAACACATCTTCAACTGATTACTATGAAATAAAGTAAATAGAAAAATTTCAAGTTCATATCTATTATACTTGCGTCTATAGTTACGTTTTTTCGGCTGGCGTATCATTCTTACTCGGCTTTTTGAAGTGAGAGCACACGTATCATTACGTATATCGATTGAATACCTCCGGTGTTGGGCACCATTAGTTCCTTATTTAAAAGGTTTTACGAGTTACTGAGTGAAAACCGCCTTTATGAAACAATCAGTTAGATTTGCAATTAGCTTTTCATCATGGTGTTAAAAATTAAATTTATGAAATTTTGTTTTCTTTTTGAAGATCATGAATGAAGACGGGCACACAAGTAGCATCAAGGATAAAATACTTACATTGACTGTTTTTCCTGGATGGTATGAAGGCACTCGTATCACATTCCCCAAGGAAGGTGATCAAGGTCCAAATACAATTCCAGGTATAGGTTTTACCTCTAGCTAGCTTTTTTGTTTTACCTAGTCTGCTAATTTTCGTACGCTTTAATCCACCAATTATTATTCATGTGTGGTTATTTAATGATTTTTTGGCCTGTTTTATTTATTTAATTTCCTTAACATTACTACGATGATGAATAATATTTGTAAAATTCCTTGACATATAGTGCTTCTCTATGGCCAATGAATTCACTGTTATAGCATTTGTGTCTGCTGAAATACAAAAGTCGGTGGACTAAATGTTTAACCTATTTTTCTTCCACGTTGACGTACACTACCTGCGACAAATCAACACAAACAATGTCGGATCCACAAGAAAGACTTTCGAATTCAAGTTGTCGTATTTATCACCAGTACTGTAAAAATAGTAATTAAGATGAAAAACAAAAATGAAGCTAGTGATAACGCTAATAATAGAAGCCTAAAAATAACAAATGTGGTTCAAAATAATCAAACTCGATTACCAATCTTGAACCATCGTTTTACGATAAAAGCATTTAATATCTCCTAACAACGGAACTATTCCATCTGTATACTTTAATTTCATAAAAGACTCCTTATATTAGAGGTCGATATCTGAAACTTCATATTATAAGCTTGGGGAAAATAAATGTTCAGAATTGGTTAATCCAAAAAAGTATAATCTCAAAAAGGAAACTTCATTTAGATTATCATTAATAATTTTATACTCTGATGTAAGTATCTTGCATTAAAATTATCCTACTAACAGGTTTCTGTAGATATCATAGATACTCACAGCAAACGTAACACCTAATGGTGCTTGCTGATTCTCTGTAAATTAAAGTAAAATATTTCGTGACTTAAAATTTTTTAAAGTACATTTAAAGATATATAAAGTTATTCCAAAATGATGCTGATATTTTAGTTTCACTTTTAAACAGGAATATTTGCCAGCCACTTTTGTAGTTCATATAAATCAAATATAACGCAAAATGTATTGTTTAGGTTAAGGTCATATTTACCGATGATTAGATTCACTTGAAAGACAGACTTAAGTCTTTATTGTCTCCTAGGTAGACTCTGGTTAATAAAAGCAAACAACCCTACCGAAAGAGGAACCGTCTTTCCTTATGACTTCTTGAGTTGTAGAAACATCTAATAAGTCCACGTTATCTTAATTACTTTTCCTTTTCACAGTTGAAATCACAAATCTATCTAAGCTAGATCACCATCAGAATTTCGGAAGCACTGGAGTGCCGTTTCGTGCTAGTATGGGACTCCTCAAAAGTGCTCATTCACGATCCCACACTCAGGACTAGAACTCATATACCTCAGTCTCGGGCGCGCACACTTATCATCTAGACCGCCGAGCCGGTATCCAACGGTGTTATTGTCTAACATCAATCAATCCATGATCTTGCGCAATCTTTCATCCACTTTCTGAGGTAGATAACTGTCTCATCCAACCAGTGCTTTCAGGCTTTTAATGGTAGTCTAGCTTAGATTGACTCATGATTTTAACTGTGAAAATACTACAATCTCCACAAATCCCTATACTGATATTTTTTCCTTTTTCCATTTCATAGCTGATATCGTATTCATTTTACGTGATCATCCACATAAACATTTTAAGCGTGAAGGGACTGATTTAATATTTACTTCACCAGTGCCATTAGGACAAGCTTTATTAGGTTGTATTATAGATGTCCCTACATTAGACGGAAGATTGTTACATGTTCCAATCACGGAAATCATTCAGTAAGTCAAATACAGCTTTTATTACTTCTTTTGTTATTTATTTTACCACAACTAATTGTTTCGAGTGTTTACAGTTCCATTAATATCAGTCGACAGTCAATTTTGTTAGAGAGTGGAAAATATATAACTCAGCAATTTAGTTACAATTGTTAGTTGAACCAGCTAGTCTAACCTCATCGTAAGTTGTATACGTACATCAAATTATTGGTTAATTTATGTCAAGTGCTGTTTAGTTTAGAGTATCCAAGTTTGATTATTGGCCGGATAAATAAATGAGACATAACTCAGTGTATTTTAGTATGTTTGCTAATCAGCGGTTGCATCAGTTGTGGATTTATTGTCTTTGCATAACAAGCCTTCATTTTCAGTCTTCTTTTCTCCTCTGCCCCAAGCTGTATTAGTCTTTGTTCATCTGTAACAAGTAGTCATAGCAATGATTTTCTATCATTTACAAATATTTTATTTTTGTTTATCTCTACTTCATTATAAACATTAGACATAGAATTAGCGAGTAATACCAATAATGTACTTTTTTAGGGCTAAATAAGACAAAAATTCATCATCTTTTAGAATAAGAAAAGTTAAATATCAGCGTGTTAAGAAAAAAATGTCTTAAAGAATAAAATCTTAGTGAGGAACTAAAAACACTGGTGTTCGGTTTGGTACTCAGCGTAGTTTCCACTATGCAGAAATAAATTTTATCGTTGTCTATATACTAAAATTATAATATAATGTAGTAATCTTATATTGTAGACTGACTTTAATTAGACCACTACTGAAAATCAGTAGGCACTATACAGCTATGTCGTTATAAAATGGGACTTCCTTAACAGTATACAAAAACCACCTCACTAGAGGTCGAGCCCAGAACCATCAGGTCTTGCAGTGATCGCCTAACTCTTCTAACACGGCCTGTATGTAGTTTCTGACGTTTCTAACTTTTGTCAATGTGCGATATTGTGTGACCATAATCCGTTGTCACTGGCGATATTAATTTCAGTCTTGATATGGCAAGATTCTACTCGTTACGACTTTTCACTTGGAGCAATATAATCATAATTTTTGTATCAATCATAGGTTAACTATCTTTATTCAGACATATTTCAGTATAAAATAAGTATAATTTCTTATGGATTGTACTGGTTCAGAAATATTTTCATCTAGCTAGATAGCTTTTTCTGTAATTCAGTCATTCATAAGACCGGATCTTATTTGCGAATAAGAAAGAATTGATTATAGCATCACCTCTTCGCCCAATACGTATATTGAAAGAACTAGTCTTTTGTTTCCTCTATATCTTATATGTACGTAATTAAACATTCAAACTAGAGGAACATTGCAAATTTACAATTTTAAGTAGATAACAGATAATATCAGAAAGAATGAGTTCAGATCTCATTTTTCTAACCAATCACTTTTAATTTATTGATGAAATTCAATGTTAAAATCAATGATCATAATTTCAACATTCAAAGTACGCATGTGTATAAAGTATTTTGGAAAATCATAAAATATATAAAGATTTCGATAATTGAATGTGTTTAATGTAATTGATCTTTGAATCCACAAGTAATTCGTTCTCTCCAAATGAGGATTTTTAAAAAATCAGTTCGTCTTAATTCGTGGTTATTTTTCCTGTATTAAAAATGACTTTCAACACATTTAAGTTATTAAAAATGTTTATCGAAGGTCCAGAAGTACATAATTTAAAGTATATATTTTCAATAAAATAAGTATCATTTATACTACTATCATTTGTATTACTAAAAATAGATTTCAGATAGTAGAAATAACTAGAAAAAGGTTTACACAGTAAATTATACGTTTCAAAATATATTGAGTCGGAGACTGATATTATTTAAAGAACTACTGAAAATTAAATGATCGTTAGGATTCTATTTTAGTTTGATTTAAGCCACATCAAAAGTTTTCGTTTTAAATATTATGTCTTATGCAACAAATCCTAGATATTAGATTCCAACCAAATAACTCATCAATAATATGATTACTACAATAGATGACACCAATATTTTAGGTCTAGTAAGAGTTATAGAGATCACTTTATTATATGATCTAAAACTCATGTATCCGACTTGAGTAGTACTTCCTAGTTACAGTTTTTGTGCAACTCACACTCATCAATGACTCAAATAATAGCCTTGAATAGTTCAAGATTAGATTGTTCATTTTGTTCATTCTCTTTATTGATGTACTGTATTCATAAATCTTTCTATCTTTGCAAAACATGGATTTTATAGTCCCAACTATGAAAAAGTAGTGCCAGGTGAAGGCATGCCATTACCTGATAATCCAGAGAAGAAAGGAGATTTACGAATTCGATTCAATATTCAATTTCCTAAAAAATTAAGTGGCGATCAAAAGTTAAATATTGAAAGAGCGTTTTTTGGATAATTTTGCTGTTCTTGGACAATAATATTTCTATCATTTCGGAGTCATAGTAGACACTTATGGATATCTCTCTCTTTCATATATATATTTATGGAATTAAGAAAAGGTTTCTTAAACGAAGTAGAATAACAACAAGAATTTTTATGTTTCTTCACAACTCTGCCTTTTAAATGATAATAATTTTATAAATGATGCATCTATGTGATAAAGAATTATAAATATTCTTAGTTTTCATAATGATAACGATAGTTATGAATATCGATTTGATGAGTTACATAAAATATTATCCTGCCTCTTTTTTTAATGAAATACCTTTTTGGTATGCCTTTTGCAACCTCATCCATGAATTTGACTAATGTTTAAGCATAAAAACTTTCAGATTTCGAGTTATTTAGTTGCTCTACAATAATTAATTCAACCCAAAGCTCGTGAAAATGATTAAAGGTGCACACTTAAAAAAATTATAGTATCGAAAATAATGTAGATACCTAGTTCCCTTTGGCTTTCTGAGGCTCCTTATCCCATGATTTATTTTGTTAGTCGGTAAATAAAAATTCTAGACTTTTGGCTTGGTAAAAGCATAATATACTGACAGCCTTGTGTTAACTAATAATAATTAAAATAACACCCCAATTATTTTGCACAAAGTTTAAAGTGAAGTGATAGATAGCGTGTATGTTATTATTAGGCAAGTAAACATTGGCAATATTTGGTTGTTAAAATATTTGAAATCAATGAACATACCTATTACACAACGATAAAGTAAATTTCAGATGATGCTTAAACTAAATTACATGACATGCCTTCTTCTAAGGTAGATTTTGTGTCCGATTACTTAATGGCATTCATTCAAGAGCGTTTAGTGAAGCTAAAAAGTATTCTACCTTCCTTACTCTCTCTAAATCTCAACCCTAAGTTTCTCAAGTTTGTAAACAGGAAGGTGGCAAGGCATTACATTATAACTGATGTCAGTTCGTGTTGAAAACCCTAGACTCAATTTGTTTTATAACTAGGCAGCATTTTCTTGTTGACTGATAAGCCGCCCAAGGTCTTCAGTGTGTTATACTTTTACCTTTGTATAACTGCTAACCGATTAAAAAAATACTCCATGGTGTAAAGTTTATCAGGTCATATAAAACAAATTTTAGGATCGGTATTACATTTTATTTCCAGTAGAAAGCTAGAATATGGCCATATTAAACCTGAGTGTGTTCTCACTGTGAATATTCTGCTTTGTGAACTTTAAAACATGCCCAGTGCTGTAGATTTTTTTAAGCGACTGATACAGAGAAGAATTGTTTATTTATGTGCTTTGCGAGCAATCGACCAACTTAGAGGAAAGATTTATTAACAGACTGATAACCGCTATAGAACGATCGAAAATTGTGTCATTATTTATGAGAAGTTGAGACCATGGGAATTGAAGTCATACGTCTCATATGTTACTGCTCAACTACTTATTTATAATTCAGTAGTCTGCTCTAAATACTTTGGAAAATTCTCAATGAGTGACGATTACACACCAGGCAAGTTAGAAAATTAACTTTTTTGTTTCAATTCATTGATCAGAAGTAATGTGATCATCTCAAAGCTCCCATAGTTTGCATCCACCCCTATGTGAATACGAAGGCACTAACTTCCAACAACTTAAATGATAGAAAGAAACAGCTGTCGAGTAGCTACGGGTTTTATGAACTGTAAACTTATAACTGTGTCCACAAATGTTAGATATATGCAAGGAGAGATAGCCTACTTGTGAGTAGTGTAAAGTACTCAACATAATCTATCGACAGATGAGCTAGGAGATTTCTTGCAGAACACCTGTTTTTATCATATTCATTTAATAGTTTACCAGGTTTTCACTTGTGATTAAGGATATTTATTCAAATCTATTAGCCCTATGGTATGAATGACTAATATCTATGATTAAAGAAACTGAACAGTGGCTTTTTGAGTTTCAATTAATTGAACGTGAATCCATCTTACTTAACTGTTTCTCAGAAGGGGTTTTGTAGAGATTTTAGTAATTTTATAGTTGAATTCATGAGTCAATTGAAGCT
>NC_031502.1:9501034-9532006 GCF_000237925.1 Schistosoma mansoni | reverse complement strand
AGTCATAATCGAATTGAAAACACAAGGAATCAGATTACCATTCCGGGTAATAGTTTTTCTGTCTCTCTTGTGGATTGTCAACTTATCAAGTTATAGTTCAGTGATAGGACAGTTCTTCTATCTCTTACAATCGAATTCACGTTGCAAGCTGGTGTGTTTCTCTGGCTAGTTATCTGTCACACCAAGGCTTTAAACCTACAAAAAAGAGTGTCTTGTGGTTCGTTATTATCCCATTAAGCAATTTAATTTTCAGGTTCTTTTGGCAAGTTCCCACGTGATCATGAATTCAACTATAGAATTAACTGTTTCTGTAACGTTCATTATAAGTGAAATATCTATTTGTTACATACTTGATCGGTCTGCCTACTAGTCTGTGCTTAATATACAGATCGAGAGAATCTCTTGACCTAGTTTAAAGCCTTGGTGTGACAGATTAATAAGTTCAACCTTGACACTTGCAACGTGAATTCGATTGTAAGAGATAGAAGAACTGTCCTATCACTGAACTATAACTTGATAAGTTGACAATCAAAAAGAGAGACAGAAAACTAATTACCCGGAATGGTAATCTGATTCTTTGTTGTTTTCAATTCGATTATGACTCAAACTCACACAATTATATAAAGTAAAATCCTGACCACATATCAGTATAATTAAGAAATCATAATAACAACATAACTACGCTATAAATGGAAGAGAATTCAGTCGTAGATCCGTAAGAAATTAACTTTACTTGAAAAAATTACAACATACAAAAACAGTTTATGCAACACGGAAATGTTTATAAGGAGCATACGAAAATTCGATGATGTAGGTATTTAATAATTAAAAAGCAAAAATAAGACCAGTAATGTCACGCACGACAATTCCGAAAGTTCAACTTTTGTTGCTCGTCCTGTTATACTACCTTTTAAAAGTTTTCTTTTTTGAACACTAAATGCTTCTAGATTTTCATTTACAACGAAATACATATAGAACTATTGATTTGGAATGATTACACTCTTATCTAAAAAATCATAAATTTCGAGACATCGAAAATCACTTGATGTATACGGTTTCCGTCTTGAAAAGAATATCACTAGATTGTCAACTTTCCAGTGGTTAATGTTAACAGGGCACGTACGTACTGTATAATTGGCAATGTCATGTCACTCTCATTATTCAAACAGCTTAATAAAAATAAATTCGGTCATAAAAATTTGATCCACCACATGGAATTCTTTTATAACAAACTTTTAAAATAGAGTTCACCGTTGCATCATTTCTTGACGATATGACAATAACTCTGATTGACTATTTATGAGTTTTAGAGAAAATATGTTGCTGTGGTTCATGTGATTTCTAAGATCAGTGAAATGTCTAACCGAAGTAGGAATACTGGTGATAAGTTATTTGCAAAACCGATCCCTAAATCCCAACTGGATAAGTCTCAAAGAACAGAGCAATAACATAGTTGATCAGTGAGAGATTAAAAATATCATTTATTTAAGAAAAATGTTGTGACTTTAAGCCTGGCTAGTTATCACGTTATTTGCTCGCCAATCGAAATACGATTTATTCAATCTTAGTATTGTGCTAAACCAACGACGTTCGACCGCTATGAGTAGCCTAGCATCTTTATTGGTCCTTTCACCTGCCTAGCCCTGCCAGTTGAGTCCAAAACGCCAATAACAGCTTCCATTGGACGAATCATTTATTTCAAACATACTTGGTCTATATACAAGCCAAACAAACCGTATCACACCATAAAATAGGAAATAACGTTTATACCAGATCAAGGCGAAAAGTGGCTGCGAACGTGGGAGACTGTAATCAATAAACTGAACTTAACTCAAGGACAGTAAAACGTAAAATAATAATCTATAGGTCAAAATGAAGCTTATAATAAGAGGAATATAGATATACATAATCTAGTTACTAAATAGTTATACAATAAAAATATTAGTCCATTAATAGTTTGTCAGAAGTTACCCGTGATTTATTCTTCACTAGGATATAACAGAAATCTAAAAAATAATGCACCATTGATGCCCCTTATGATTGAACGCCTAGACACCTGCTTTCCTAGTCCTCAAAATTTAAGCTTGAACCCAAAAAAAGGACAGGAAAAAGCTTTAATTCGAAATTTGTGTGCAGAAAACTAGGATATCTATAGGATTACGTGTGAACTTCAGATTCTGGAAGCTTTTGGAAATCATGTTAAAGTTGTTGGGAAAATAGCTATCTGCGCAGTCAAAATAGTGAAAATTTGATCCATTGTTTTCTAGAATTCTCCCGAAAGTTACTATAGAATGTTGACTGATAAAAACATGCCAAATACTCTACTGCCTTTTGGAAATTTTTTCAAGTAATTATCGACGGCTCAAAAAAATATGAATTGTCAAATAACATGTCATAAATGAAAACGGTCTCATAGGAACCAATAGTTCTTCACTCATTTTTGTCTCATCAACACACTGCTAAAGTGTTAATGATATTTAAACAAACAACTCAAAAATCAAGTAAATTTAAGCGGCTCCTGTTTCATTACTGTTCAGAAAACGCCTAGTAATGGTATACTGGCAAGTAGTTATGTTTCCTAATCTAATGAAATAAAACAGCCATTAAGTTCAAACACTATCATTGGTCCAAGAATATTTTCAAACTAAATATCATGCTCCTATTTGCTACATGCCTAAATACATAAATGCTATATATAATTAATGAGCTATTGAACAATATAAATAGTTGTTAAGATGTGTGCAAATAATCATTCTAAGAAATGGAGATTCAAAAAAAGGCGGGAGATAACAAGAAAAATATGTGAGGAATCAATATGACCTATTAACTCTATCAGCCCAAAAAATGGACAGGAGTGTTACGCATCTCCTTTGAACATATATTGGGGTTGTAAGCTCGAGTCATTGTGTATATGCATAATACAAGTTGTTTCAGTTCGCAGATTTTAAGAAAATGAATTCTGTTCCCTCAAAATGAACACACATAATTTCGTTGAGCTTAAAGTGGTTGAAATGAAATAAGAATCATACAGAAATTTAGGTTAAAGTTTAGATAAAGTCGAACTGTGTAAGATAATTTAATGTAATCTGTTCAAAGATAACTTTTCTGAATAATTTATTGAAATTATATGAGTATTTGTTGGTCAACCATATAGTGTATAATGAGTGTCAATACTCATTTTTTCATCACTCAAGTCAGTTGGTAGAAATTAACCTTGGAAAAACAAGTTATTTGATATTGTATGGAAACGTAAAGAGTTACTAACTCCACATTTTGACTATTTATTGGAACTGCATTACAAGTACTAGAACCCCAATATTTTTGGAACGAGACTTACATCTTCATCCTTTTGGATATCTCTTAATAACAATGACTTCGGTGAAATGTAGTAAATTCGATGCTGTATACTTGTTTTGAAGTATCAACGTCATGTCTACTATCAAGCAAATGATGGACAAACTGTTGAAAACACGATATTTTACCTACATTTATTGTCAAATGCGAGCAAGAACCTTACCCCTTGTTTTTCTAACGCATGCGCTCCAGTATGCAAATGTAAACTGGTAAACGCGACTGGAAGTAACATAAGGTAGGGACTCGTCCACTTTTGTCTGTTTCAATGGGCGATCCGTTTGTTACAGGAAGACTAGTTTAGCAGCTGAGTACGTCCTTCGCTAAGTAGCATTTAGTGTAAAACTAACCTTGCCAGGTATTTTATCTGTTGAGCTAAGCAGTAAAAGGACTGGGTTTTTCTCGATAGTATATTCCAAGCCCTTCGTTCCTATTTTCCTATACTTACTAGTGAGATATGACTACAGTTTCAATTAATTAGCCACGTAACATCATATTTTATGCTCTCAATTAAACTTCATTATTGTGCCATATTTTAGACTTTATTCACCTTACTCTATGAATCTACTCACTTTCAGAGTAGTTGTTGCATAACTTTCGACATTAATCTTCATTTTGTGGAAACGTGTCTCCGTGTGTTTTTAAAATGTTTGCTCTAGAATTTCCACACTAGTAGATGAAAACTTCCTCTGGGTAACATTTAACCTGCTACGACTAAACGGACAACAGCTAAGTGCCGAGCTTATTGAGGAAACAGAAGTCTGTTGGCACCCTTAAAAGGCCAATCACAATACTGGCTACTTAATCCTACAGCTAAAATCGATTTTGTCTCTAAACTTCCTACCGACCTGGTCGAAATATTGTAACTAAAGCTAGATCGAACATTGAAAGTTTTTGGCCTTCAATGAAATTGTTTTAAGTTATAATCTGATAACAGCACAACAACTAAGTATCACCCCTGGGTTGCTGAGTGTTGTTTTCTATTGAATATTAAGTGATTTGTAGGCAAGTGGAATTTTTCGACATCTTGGATTTATCAAATTATTTACAGAATGGTCCAATCCCCAAATTGATAATTTATGTTTTCCAATTTTCAAGCACTTATGTTACACTCAAACTTCTATTACAACTCTAAATACGAGTAGATTAAAAGTTATTTATTTTTCACTGTACACTATTCGTTTAGCTGAATTTAACGTCTGTATAAAATAATGAATAAGCATCTAACCGAATATAAATTGAATTGACCATTTACTGCATTCATTTACATTCCCCTCAGCCTACTAAGGTTCGAATAGCCTGGTAGTATCAGAAATACTCACACAATAGATATGATCAATAACCTAGTACAAAAATCTCCAAACAGTTCACATCGAATTCTTATTTGGATAACGCATATATAACATTGTCAAGTGAACGAAATAAATATGTAGAAATCATATAGATAGTATTTTGTAATATTTTGATTGAGACATGATCAAAATACACGAGAGCAGAAATAATACTAGCGATGCAACCATATCTAGAACGATCATATCGAATTATTGCAAACGCAAAAACATCGCATATTATAGACGAAGTGACATTAATACGAGCGGATTTTATTATTTTAATCACGATTGTGCTAACTTGCAACTCTGTCAAGTCACTTATTGGTTTGAGTCATCGTCTTATGTTTTTAGTTCTTTCAGATGAGCATGTCCAGTTACTACTTTGCATACAATTATTCTATGGTTGTCTATTTAAAAACAATGTCCAAGTCTGCTGCCAATAATAATAATATAGTTATAAGGTGTCATAACAATAGTCCGAATGTTTGACTGTTCCTTGCATAGATAGTGTTACTTGTTATAAACAATATTACGGGAAGATATTTTGATAACGTTATTACTTTTTTATGTAGCAGTTATCAATTCAGCTATGGAAAGTAATCTACTAGCTTGGATCACGTTGACCCTTGAGATAATTTATTGTGAAGTACCATAAAAGTACTAAACAGTTTAAGAGAGCTGGAAGGTAGTAAATCTCTTGGAAACTTTATCAACCTGTTAACAGTGCCGTCGCCAACTTCATGAACAAACGTCGCATGTTGATTATGTTGAAGTTTTAGCAAAATTGTAGCATTAGACACATATTAGGTCACAAATGTCATGGATTGCTTCATGAAGAATAACACTACGTAGCCATGCAAACTGATTTAGCTTGATCATATTATGCAAAAAAGTCCATCCGAAATTGTGCGAATGATTATTTATTTTAACTGAATACTTAGAACATATTATCCGGATTGAGTTATTAGAAAAATTAAAATCAAAATCAAACTATTTTTTACATAGCTAACCAGATTATAGTGAAACAGTAAAAAAATACATTGAAAATAACTAATCATATTAGTGATTATCCACAGATAATTCTAGACACAACTAGCACCGAATAGTGTCATAATTTTCACGGAACCATTTGCAAGTATATTCAATAGCTGAAAAATACACAAGAACAATAGTTGAAAAAATAACTGAAATAAACAAGATCTATTTAGAGTATCCTATATTTTGTAGGTTTAAGTGAATAATATAGGAAGATGGTTGAATTGTTAAAGTACTTATTGATTGATTGGATTGCAGGTGAAAACTCATTCCACCTACATTTAGGTTTAGGTAGCCGGCTAGTAATACCACTTCTTTACACAGTAAACGTTGGTCAAAGACGTAAACTGGAATTCGTATCTGGCCATTAAGTTGCCTTAAAAAATGTTTTTCTAGAGTATTTCAATCTACCTATGAACAAATACGTTAGTCCATGGGAAAAATCGATAAACTGTTGACGGCAATTAAAAATGATATAATAGAAAATTGAGTGTGTATTAGAATATCGACCATTAACTATGTTTATTATTAGGCTAATCATGGGTCAATTATCTGTTTGTTTTTATACTTTTTTGGTGAAAAAGATTATAATGATACTATTTACATTATTACATAGCGCACAGTAGAATTATCAAGTAAAAACAAAGAGAATTTAGTAATTCGATTTGTCACAGCTTTTGGATATTTTATAGATGATTACTAAGTATTGAATAAAGTGACAGAGTCATCTAATAGTGTAAACACAGTTTGTGGTCATATTAGTGTTTATTTCGGTTCATATTGATACCACAACTCGCTTAACTAGAAAACGACTAAGGTAAATTAGTTATTTAGAAGTATTTATAGATTCACATGGCATTTGCAAACATTAGTTTAGAAGCCCTTTCAAAATAAATATAGACGGCTAGTGTCAAAGATTTGAACAATGGTAAAAACATTGCATAAAAACCGTATCTAAATGAATACTTGATGAGGAGCAAGCTCTAGTAAACAACCTCAAGAAATGTAAGATAATACGAACTTAGATAACAAAAACTACAGTTTAGACTTGATGTTATAGCGATTCCGACATGTCCTCATTCTACAAAAAATGGTGCAAGCCCTTACAGATGAATGGCCTATCGGAACATCTCATGACTGAGTATAAAACATATATATATATACTAGATGACAGCATAACTTTTAATAAATTTTTACTTGATAAAACAAACGGATTCATGGCAAATATTCAACGAACAGTATATATGTGTGTAAAGGTTTAACTCACCCTGTTCAAAAGGAGTGAATTTAAAATCAGGATAAAGTTGGCGAAGTTTGGATGCATTAGCAGTTTTCTTAAACTGACCATCCGCTTTAGTTGTGTCAAACTTGATATTAGATTTTCGTCAAGAGGTTTTAAATTGTCATAGGTGCACAAGGATAAGAAATCAAGCAAAATTGACAGCGTTCATTTTACTCATCTACAAATATTCTTCTAAAAGGTTTGGGAAATCGAAACATTTCATTTGCAAAATGAAGTTATTACTCGATAAAAATACTATAGTCTGTTCATAATATCGATTGTATCATTCATGTCATGATCTATGTATAAGTCTTAGAAATAGGATATATGTACTACTGTAAATATTAGACGATTATGGTTAGAAAAATGTAACATTTTATGAAACATATGGTATTAATTATGAGGGTTAAGACAACTTGAAATAGGATTGATGATGCAAAAAAATACTACGTTTCTGAGACCATGTGAACTAGTAATAGCTCCCGAAAAGTCATAGAACAAAAGATGATACTTTCTAAAAATTTAGGAGACAAGTCAAATTATAATTCTAATTCATTTTGACCTGAATGAGTAACCGTGGAAACAGAAGAGACTCTATTTGTAAACGGTTAGAACCATCATTTGTAAAGATGTTTTTTATGGAGTTACCTCTGTACTTCATGTAACACGTAGACAGCTGACAAATCTACCAAAAGAAACGCTGTTTATTAAGTCAACAGAATGGTGACATGAAAAAATTTACCGAGCTAATACGTTGACTTACAAATGAAGAATATATTAAACGAAAATTTGAAAAGGATACAACGAGTTCAGGACAATCCATTGCCTTGGCTACTACTTCAGCAGCTTGACGGATCGAAATTTCATCACTTTCGGGTACAGAAAGTATAATTGGAGAAGAATCGTTGTACTCCCGTAAAGTCCATATGATGAGATGACCCAAATCAACAGAATAAATAAACTGACGCAATGGCTTACCAGAACCCCAAACAGTTAAAGGTTCGCCATTCTCTAAACATGTAGATATACCATTTTAGGATAATAAAAGCTTACGTACTCAGTATATGTAATGAAAACTAGTATATGCATTCCAACAAATCTAACAACAATTAACAAGTGCTTAAATAGATCAGCATAACGTAAGGAGAATGAGTCCAGTGACAAACGAACCATGAGGAGATCAATTAAAATGATGTTGGGAACACAAACTTCTAAAGCATCTTTTTGCTATAACGTCGTATATTAGAGGTGCAGAAACATTAGTGCTGTCCCTGAAGACTAATTACAATACGAAACTAAACATTAACCATACTGCACATGATGAATCAGAGTTATGTTTTAGACTATTTACTCAAAACATTTTGTATTATGACACTTTGAATTTCAGACCCCTTTATTAACTTTCGGCAGAATTTTTTCTTTGGTTAAATTAAGTGTTCATCGATCAATATTTTACGAAATCTCCTCTATGTTATTAAACATTTAAAAATAATTTTGCGCATGAATTAAGCAGATCAATTAGCTTAAATATCTTTAAAGCGAATAATTTTTCAGCAACCAATCAACGTTGGTGACTTTAAGAGTGAACAAACGAAAAGTCTGTCTGAAAAAACAGTAAATTAGGTTTAAAGGCAGTTAAGCATAACTAGATACATTACTTTTAGCCAAGTATGCTTTATGGATAAGACCAGGAAGAACATGTCCTTGATTAATATCGAAGTTATCAAATGGACCAAATACATTGGTAGGTATAATAGACGTATAAAGAACATCGAAAGTCTCGCTATACCCTCTGAAATGATGAGAAAACAGAAAGGAAAAACTATGACAACAATTTAGACAACTGAACACATGTATGGAAGAACCAATACCGAAAAATCTAATAGCACTAGTCATAAAAATAAGTTTCTTTTCCCAGTAAAAAGAGACGAAATACGAACACTAAAATTTATTTCAAATATAAGGACATGAGTCTTGAAGATAATACACCAGCTAATGAAATTAAAACTTGATTGCCAGACTTAATTTATATACCATTTGGCACTTCGTTTGAGTTTATAAGCCATTATAAAGTTGTCTAACAACCGATTATTGAAAACTAACAACTGATATGACTTTTCATTAACACGTAAAAGTCACTAAACATTCTTGGAATAGTCCGTTCAATATCTAAATAACTTCAATAAAAGGTGGTTGATAACATAAAACAAGATAACTTTAGCTAAATACCGTGCCTTCGAAATACTAAAAGAGAAAGGTGGGTTTACCTATTCATTACATCAATCATGCGTTTAGCATAAGAATATCCGTAATTAGAATCATGTGGAGGTCCATTGTGTACCATAGTTTCGTCGATTGGATAAGTTGTACGATCAGGAAATATACACGTTGAAAGACACGAAATAACCTTCTTAACACCAACTGCATGACTGCTTGACAATACATTGTCATTAATATGCATGTTTTGGCGCTAAATAGAAAGTAGTAAGGGATTGTTCAAAACAAATATATAAACAGGATAAGAGAGTTGTATGTGGCATGAAGATTTTTACAACTTGTAGAAACTTGCCGTTATAAATAAATGTTCTGGAAAGCCAGAGATAACAGTTTTTTACAGATGGAGAGAGACGCGGGGAAATGCCATGCTTAGTAATTGGTGATTATACTTTAAAATAAATACTGTTTACAAATAGTTGACTGAGTCAAGGCTACCGGTAATTTTCAGTTAAAAGCCATGTAGGTTAACACTCTTACTTTCCATGAATGAATAGTTTGAAATATATATATATAATATCAGCGAGTATACCAAGCCTTAAAAGTTTAGTTCACTGATAAGTAGAGTAGCTCTCTACTTTTTATGGCTAATTAATATACGTTATGTGTCTAAGTCCCTAACTTTATGTTCAAAAGATTTAATTTATCAAACTCCACCAAATGTACGTAGTACGTCATTGTGACAAGCCTACACAACTGTGTTGTTGATAGGTACGAGAACTTGAGCTGAAATAGTCCCGCGGATCCCAACCAGGTAGTTTACACTAACCTACATGTCTCAATCCAACAGCCAATGACTTCATGAACTGTAGTCATGTATTAGTTTGGCCGCCTCCAACTTTATTTTGACCTACTACTATACTAGACAACGTGGGTAGAGGTCGGAGGTGGTTGTGCATACGTAATTCATATCCTAGTCACCTCAGTCGATATCCACTACCCCATTAGGCGACTTACTAACTTCAACTAGTACCCTAGGCCTAACCTCAGCATTGCTTACTCGGCGGTCTCAACGTACATGAGTAGTGCTGAAGGTTTCCATATTCAAATACTGGCAACCAACGATTATCTTTTGTTTTTAGCGACCATGTCTCAGAACCATAAAGTAAAACAGAGAGAACTGTTGCTAAGTATACTTATCTTTTGGGTGGTAAGTAGACATCTTGCCTACGCTACGAGTGACGTGCGTTGGCAAAAACCAATAGAAATCTCTGAATCTTCCGGGAACGAACCCATCAGATCTGGTGAGATTCCCAACATAAGTGAAATGGTCGACGCACTGAACTAATTTATCCCATATCCATAGTTGAGGAGTTGATGCATATCAGTTTTGAGGCAACATTCTGTGTCTAATGAAAGAAAAAACAAACCCCGAAAATGCTTGCATTGCAGGTTGAGACTTCCAGAAGACTACTTTAGCAGTGACTTCACAAACCAGGTACCATACCACCTGCGTAATGTAAGTCAACATTTAAATCTCCTGGTAAAGCAATTCCTGTGAAGTCAGATGAGGGTGCTGTCCACAAAAGAATGTCTATGACAAAGATAAATATGGAGAAAGTGGATAATCCTGGTAAACCCTAATCGATGTCATCAGTTCTGATGACAGTTCGCCATCAGCTCTGACTCGAAAAATAGTGTCTAAGTAGAGAGCCTTTATGATGTAAATGTACTCCTTTGGTATACCTTTAATGGCAAATGCGGCCATAAAACTCGTCGATATATTGAGTCAAACACTGACTTAAGGTCAAGAAATACAACTTTAGTTGGGATTCGGTAGGTACGTCTATGTTGAAAGCCAGATGAACCGGGAATGCCAGGTGTACACAAAAACATCCAAGTCTGAAACTAGCCTGGTTTACCCACGTTATCCCTCCACGAACCCTAGTTAGGCGTCGGATGACTGACGAGGCTATCATTTGAGACACTGTTGATCATGCCGATTTTTTCGTGGATGTCGCAAGATTTTTGTTTTTTCTTGTAAGCTGGGACAAACAGCGACGATTAGGTAGATGGAATTACATCCGGTTACTAAAATTTAGCTAATTTCGAGGTCAATCCAACTGCTAAAACTAGACTAGTTGAACTTCTCTTCAACGTGTTCTGCCAATCGTTTCAATCCCCTGGGTCGAAAGTTAATTGTCTCACCTTTTTTCGAAACAGCATCGCCAGCTGTCGGATCTCTAATACCTAATACTTTGATAAATCTGAAGTTCGCTTAAATGTATCTACAGAGAACTATATTTCTTCATTTGAAACACTACTATCATTTCCTTCTAAATCAAGATTCGAGATGTTATATTTATGTAGTAAATCAAGGACAACTAATCAGTGCTTTAAAATTGTTCACTACAGTACTTTTACCAATATTACGAATAAGTAAATTTATTTTAACTTACAAAGAATTCAAGATTGTCAGACATATTGGCAAACAAACCGCCGACTTTGGCAGCTAAGTGGATTACATAGGTTGGGCGTATGCGCTCAAAATATGCCCGGGTAGCATTACTATCCGTCAGATTAACGTCTTTAGAAGACAAAAATATCCACTTTTCGTTATTTCGTTTGAGGGGACCGTTAATGTTCTCTAGAGCTAGTCGGATACCATTTCCCACTAAGCCAGAACCCCCTGTAACTAATACAGTGGTTTCCATATTTTAAGTTTATAGTGTTATAGATGAGACCAGATGTGTTGTAAGCCGGCAATTTAATAGTATCTAGAACTTGGATAGGTCAGCTTTGGTAAGTATTCTGCTGGATATATAGGCCCTCTGAAAGGAAAAAAGATAAATTCAGGCTAATTAAATGACAAAAAACGTTTTGGATAAACTCAATTCGCAATGCAAATAACATCAGTTAAATAAAACTGGAAATCCAATTCCAAAACACACTACACTTTCACGAGATTTGACGAGCAAAACCTCTCTTTTACAGCGAAAAAATTGTAGTTGTTCACTACATAATCCTAGACAAGTAAACAAGAACTTATTTGTGTCCTCGGGTATTCACAAGACCTGTCAGCTGAAAAGCATAGAGAAAGCTACTTGGTTCAATCAAGTCCAAGTGAAAGCTTTTTGATACACATGTCACTTGTTTCCTAAGAGCTCAAATGAATCGATCAGCAAAACTACAATACAAATTAAACAGAATAAGTTAGTCAAATCACCACCGGACGGTGTTTTGATAATGCAACAATACCCATGTTTGCGACGAGCTAGTACGAGCCAACTAGTTTCTTTGGGTCGGTTTCTTGATGTTAGAAAGCGGTTTCAGGTCACGGATAGAACTCAGTGATGTTTATATAATCATACAGCTGCGAAAATTCAAGTAATCTCAAGCAAACTAAAAAGGGAACTTCGGGGAAATTTTGGGAAAAATTCCTAAAAGTCGGTGTGAATACAGACGGCAGTGCATCAGAATGTCACCTTTTTTTCCAGACCGTAGTAAATAATACGCATTTTCCCTGAAATTTTCCCACTGAGGAGGAATGTCTCGAAATTAACACTTATCTTCCCCAAATATGACTACTTTTTTCTCAAAACTTACACCGATTGTACAACTCTCTCGACGTTCAGTATGCCTTCTGTACTGAAGAATAATGTGAGCACAAGCAAACAAAAAAGAGAATTAAGACGAACACAGGGGTAATAACTGGAACATTCCTTAGGACGAGAAGGGGAATGATAGTAGGGAACGTTCCGGTAAGTCTCTTTCGCCGCCTGCCACAAGAACATAGTGAAAAATTCCCCCACATGCCTTTTTAGAGAGAAAAAAATGTCTTGGAATTCCCACCAAATAACCTACTTTACACACAAATAAACGCTAACTTGTCGAAGATACCGATATCTCAGTATTTGGTCTACTTAGTTTATTATCGGTGTATTTACTAAAGACTGTTAAGTCGGATTCGCATGTGAACTCGTGACTAAGTTCCAATGTTACCGGACAAAGTCATGGTTTATCATATCTACGGGACTGACAGAAAACCATAGCCTCCACGAGACCTTGAGTGACTCTGTAAATGACCTTTCCAATATCTAATATCCGTGTGACAAGCTAATATTAGCCAACTAATTTCTTTGAGCTTGTTTCTGATGTTTTTTCACTATTTCAGTGTTTTGTAATGATTATAAACCAAAAACTTACTCTATGCATGAATGGTTCAAATGGTTGAGGACGGAATAGAAGAAGCTTTCGCTTAACAAGCTTCCATGTCTAGTAGCAGTGGATCACCAAAACCTCCAGGCAAGAACCTAGGTACATTAACGATAATAGAGGAAAAAAAGAATTCGGTGAATCAAAATAATATGTTATCCTTAGTCCTTAAGAATAAGTCAAGTTTCCTCTTAAAGGACTCCTGGGAAGTCGCTTGGACTAGCTCAGTCGGCAGAGAATTCCAGCATTTGACGACTCTTACGGAGTAGAAGTTGTATCTGCAGTCTGTTCTGTTATGTTTAGTCTCCAGTTTCTGGGTTTTACCTCTTAGGTTAGTGTTGTGACTAAGCTTAAGAAGATGTTTAAGAGGATGACCAGAAGTATTAAGGATACTGTAAGTCATAAGAAGGTCACCTTTAAGACGCCTATACTCTAACGGGTAAAAGTTAAGTGATTGGAGGCGCTCTTCGTAAGGTTTGAATTTGGGTCCCCGAACTGATTTCGTGGCTTGACGTTGGATACGTTCCAGAGTATCCTTATCCTTTCGGAGGGAGGGAGGAAATACTATGTTTCCGTACTCTAAATGGGGACGAATAAAACTGTTGAAGATTATGTGGAAGGTTCTACCGTCAGACTGGCCAAAAATGCGCTCCAATGTTACCAGTGCAAGGTTTGCTTGAAAGGCGTTTTTGTCACAGTTCGCATACGACTTCAGGTCGTAGGGTACCAACACTCCTAAATCTTTTTCGACTTGGGAAACTTCTAGAGGGGAGTTTCCTATGTTGTAACTATAGTCTGCAACATGTCTCAGATGGACTACTTTGAACTTTGAAGTGTTGAAGGTAAGTCCGTCGTCGTTTGCCCAACTTTGAAGTCGAGTCAGATCCTCCTGAAGTACTAGTATATCATTATGGTTACGTATCTCTCTCCAAAGTTTCACATCATCAGCAAAAAGCAATAAGTCAGATGAAACTTGTTGAGGAAGATCGTTAATGTAAATCAAGAAGAGAAGAGGTCCCAGTATTGAGCCCTGAGGGACCCCACTAGGACATTCCATAGCCTGAGAAAGAGTGAAGCTAACCCTGACCTTAAAATATCGGTTTTCTAAATATGAAGTGAGCCAGTCAATCAGAGGGGGTTTGATACTCAATCGTCTAAGCTTATTAATAAGACATATGTGGTTAACCTTATCAAAAGCTTTTGAGAAATCCAGGTAGATGGCGTCAACCTTCCCCTTGCGATCAAGGATGGTTGTCCATCTATCCACCGCAGTCAGCAGGTTGGTCATACAAGAATGACTTTTTCTGAAACCATGCTGTTGAGGTGAGAAGAACTTTAAGGATGATAAGTATTCTTGTATACCGTCGTATATTAGGGATTCCATAATTTTGGAAGGTATGGAGAGAAGGGCCATTGGTCGGTAGCTTGAGAGTTCACTGCGTCGACCTCCTTTGAAAATTGGTGTGATATGGGCCAGCTTCCAAATTTCCGGTAGTTTGCCTCTGCTTAGCGAGTGTGCAAACATCACGCTAAGTGGTATCGCCAGGATTGAAGCTGCTTCCCTCAAAACAGCGGAATGAACCATATCCGGACCGGGAGAAGTGTCTTTTCTTAGGTGCTGCATTTAACAGAGCACCAGGTCAGCACTCAGGTCCACTTCGGAAAGTCCTGTAGAGGTGCAGGTGAAGCTTTCGTCAGTATACTTGATGTGGGTCAGCTGGAATGTCTGGGAGTAATGTACAGTCAAAAGGTTAGCGGCATCACCGTCGTTATCGGTCGGACCATTAGGACGTAGCAGTTGAGAAACTCCAGTTTCGCCTTGTCAGTTCGTTTATATTCCGCCCAACAGTGCCTTTTACGACTTAGCAAGCGACAAGTGCGGTTCGTGATGACTGGAGGTTGTTTGTAGCTTTTTAGAACCGTTTGAGGAACTGAATGCTCAGTAGCACGAAAGATCGTGTGCAGTAAGAAATCAACGATAATCAAAACTGAAATGTAATACATTATAATGACACGTAAATTTACTGATTTTTGTAACCACTACAAAAATACGATATCGCCCCCCTCTCTCTTTGTGTTGAATGTGCAACCACACTTGCATTTAATGTCTCTGGTTCATATCCTCAGAAGCACATAAACTGGCTCCAGAAAAGTTAAGATTGGTTAAATACTGGTTAAATCATATGGTTCGTGTAGTAAGGACAGACGACCTACGGCCTATGTTATTCCTTTTCTAGTATGCTTCTGTGAGTGTTCAGTCCCCCCCTTTAAATGAGTTAGTTGAAGGCGTGGACACCATTGCTTCGGGTATCAGGTTCCAAGAATTTATGACTCGGAGTGAAAACCTGTGTGCACGGGTACTTCGTTCGTTCTTGGCTTTCCTACTCGCCTGCTCTGTCCTCTGAAATGTCTCGATCTAATGGGAAGAAGAAAAGAGAATATATTAGGTCCGAAATCATTTCTTAGTATTCTATACATCAAAATCTAATCACCTCTTAATCTGCGATAGGACAGAGTAAAGAGGTCTATCTTTTCAAGTCGCTCTTTGTATGGTCAACCCCAGAGTTCTGGAGTTGCACGGGTAGCTGCGCTCTCCACTTTTCCGAGATATCTGAGTCACCTTATAAACAGATGCTTGCAGCATGAACTCAGTTTTCAAATCTAGTTCTTACTAAGGTTGTGTATACTGTAGTGGACATGGCAGTATCTATCTTGGTGAATGTCTATCTTAAGGCCCATAGCGTTCTAAACCCCTTAGCTGCAACCTCCCGGTAATGGGCTGTAGTCTTAAGATCATGACTCAATGTCGCCCCAAGATCCTTGTGAGACCGGACCAGGGGTACGGGTATTTCTACCTATTTACTTTTAAATCCCCGAAGTGCATGTAAACACACATTGCAGCGTCGATAGGCATCAGCCACTCGTTAGATCAGGTAATCACAATATTTAAGTCTGAATATCTATTGCACCCTTGCTATAGAGAGCTTTGTTGTGTAAGATAAACCTTTTCTAAAGCCATGTTGTTTGCTGTTTCACAAGTTGTTGATTTCCACAAAAGTTATTATGGTCTTTTGACTATTCTTTCCGGTATCTTAACTGCGACACTAGTGAGGCTGACGGGTCTGTAGTTCGATGGAAGTTGTATTGGTCCTGTTTTATGTATCGAAGTGATGGTTGCATCCTTCCAGTCCGTAGGTAACACACCTTGATGAAGTGACATATTGAATATCACAGTTAGTGAGGCTGCAATATATTGTGTAATGTGTCTCGGGGTTTCGGGGTGTAGTTCATCCGGTCCTGTTGACTTTTGCGTGCCTACTGAGGTAAGAGCCTTAAATACATCGTCTTGATCGAAGTCCACTGTGAGCGGGTTGTTTGTTGACTCCTTATTTGGGTCTGGTTCTATGTCTGGAAGAGAGTCCTGAGTGAAAGCTGCCCCAAAATAGTTATCCATAGCCTCTGATTTTTCCTGATCGTCCTCTATCATTTCAGATCCACTCCCTTCTTTAATTAGGCTGGGAATCCAATGATGCATCTTTGTTCTGTAGTTTATGTACGAGAATAGTCTCTCAGGCTGCTAGAGTGCAGATTGTGCCGACTGCACTTCATATTTTCCCTGAGCTTCCCGGATTTTAATTATACCCTTATTTCTTACCAACCTGTAGCATTCCATAGTACTTTCTGTGCCAAGGCAGATTGCAACGTTCCAACATTTCTTTTTGGTCTGAGCGTCAAATATCCCGACCCATCTAGGGGTGACCGTGCTTCTTCTTCTTCTTCTTTGGGACTGTCCAGGATATATACGGTTGAGTTACCCGGTTGTATAACTATCCGAAATGGGTCCATGCCTCTTCTACTGATGCCTCTGAGTCAATAATCCAGTTTTCAGCCAATGATACAGAGTTTATCGCCTCAATATCTGCCTTCCATATGTTAAGACGGGCAGGTGCAACTGTTTGACAGGTCACCTCAGCTATGAACTTGAATAACATGACTGCATGATCACTTCTCCCTAGAGGTGGAAGGAAAGTCACTTGACCGGCGTCATCACCGTACGTGAAGACCAAGTCCAAGAGAGAAGAGGAGCTTCGTAAGTCATATCTGGTGGGATCTCTAATGTGCTGGAATAAAGCTAGTTCAATTGAGGCTTCTAACAGTTTGCAACTAAATGACGCTATCGACGACCCTAATTCTAAGTTTATCCACCTTATATACGGTGCATTAAAGCCGCCTACTATCAGGTTTTTACCCCTATTACACCAGGACTTAGGTCTGCTTAGGAGGAAGTCATCTATTACACATTTTAAACTGAGATATATTACAACTAATCCAATATCTTGCCGTCTATAATTCAGCCTGCACTATACCAGCTCACATATCCCTGAGTCGTTTGCTACTGTCTCAACAGCTCGTATGGTTAAGGTAATTTTCGTGAACAGGAAAACCCCTCCTCCCCTACGGTTTAATCTACCAACCCTACTGGATAGGAACCATTTAACTAAATTTCATTATCAAACACTTCTGACGTTAACCATGTTTCTGTGACAGCAATAACATCCGGTTTTTCTCCGTCCACCACTATCTTGAGCTCCATTATTTTATTTAGTAGGCTGCGATCATTTGTGTAGCACACTTTAATTCTGTGGAGAATTTTTTCTCACCATCCAGAGTGGTTTGGGGATCGTTTAGCTCCGAAATTTTACAACTTGAAAACTCTTAAGTATGCAGTTTCCTTCATCGTCTTGGCGGCGCTCATTTATTTCTACTTCTGCAGCTCGTCTCAATACGGTCAACTAGGCTGAGATCCTCACGGAAGTATGACCTGGGACCAATCAGTTGGCATGAGTTTCCCAGCATTAGGTTTCTTTCTTCAACCTTACAAAGGTAACCTTTAGGAGGCTTTTTGAGTACTTTCATAACCCAACTTTTGTCCTATTCTATAAAGCTAACTCCTGAAACTGCTTCTGGGAGCAGCTTGCTTATTAAGGACTTAATGTGGCTGAGGTCATGCTCAAATCTAGCCTTTGCTTCATGTTCGGAAGATTCTTCTGACAAATGGAAAATGACTGACCTATCAGTGAGATCCGCCTTAACACGCTATGGAATTTCAATTCCTGAAATCGTCTCTCCTCTGCAATCCGATTCCATCCTTACGGAATCTGGCCTGTTGATAGTGAAAGAGAATCTTTCATTCGGTTCAACAACACTCTGTTGAGAACTTTTTCTTGTACTGATAGTAGTGTGATACCTATGTAGTTCTCACGCTTGTTCAGATCTCCTTTCCTTGGTATGTTGATGAGATATCCTTATTTACAATGTGTTGGTACTTGTTTTCCCTTCCAAACATTTCTGAATAGAACGTGAAGTACCGTTGTAGTTACTTGTATGTCTGACTTTAGTGCTTCAGATGGTATGTTGTTTGGCCTGCTGATTCCCAACTCTTATTTTTTCTGGTGGTCATGATGATTTGTTCGATCGTTGGTGGAGTGATATCTATAGGAAGGTCTGTTTGTGCTGCCCTGATGTCTGGTGGGTTCAGTGGAGCTGGTCTATTCAAAAGCACTTCTTAGTGCTTTACCCACCTGTTCCACTGTTCTCAAATCTCAGTGATTGACTTGCCTTATTTGTCCTTGACTGGTCAGACTGTAAAGGATATGGTTGTTATTTTACTTAACGTTCTACTCTCTATATGCACCCTCTGTTCTAATAAACAGTCTCCCTCATTCCAATCTTGACTTCCCTTCCTTCATTCGAACCTACTCCGCCGTGATAAATATCACAACTCATTGTTCTTTATTACTGCATTCTTTCATCTGGAGCCCCTGATCACATTTCACTCTAGCAACATGAGCTAATATCGATTTAATCTAATAATTTATCATACTTCCGTCTGTTCCACTACTAAATGTTAAGCATTGGTTATCGTTCATATCCAAATGCCTTGCTGCTCCTCGGTTTATTTTTTTCTCTTCAGAAGCTTGCTCTGAGGGTGAAGCTATGTAACTTCTGACATCTGAAACGAGCTTGACGTACGCACATTCTCAAGGTCATAGTTTGCACCAGGCTCTCCACAAGTCTACTTTATAACAACCATAAACTTAAAAAGCTGCATTACATAAATACTTAGCACGACCCTAATTCAATTTTTGTCGAGATTGGATCTGGTATGTAATGTGGACGCGATGCCCCTTTGGAAAATATTTTGAAGAAAACACAGTGTATCTGAACGAATGAACTGCTATCAACTTCTGTAGACTATATTTACTAAAAAAACCTGCTTGGGATGCATACTGTGAACCAGTATATGTTGTAACTTGTAGATAATGCCTGTAAAATGGCATGTATCTGCCCTTGCAGAAATATATTATTATCATTACTATTATCACTCTGGTTTACAATATTCTCCTATCGGTTTCTTAGGCGCATGATATAATTGTCTCATATTCCCTTCTCTGTCAGCTTTTTCCTCTCCGACTGCTTGGTATTCCACGTATTTCTACTTGTCAGCTCTAATGCTCTTCTTCACTCGCTTGTTTGTTTCTGTATATTCAACTTTCTTTGTTCTTGTTCGGCTGTCTTCTTGTTCTTCCATCAAATTCAAAGCAAGGTTTCTACAGCGATCTATCCCTTATGATGATGGTTCTTGTACCCCTGTCACGTCGGGCAAGTTGAAGTTAGTGTTTCTTCAATTTCTTTCCAGTTTTTCCCCATAGTAGTTTTCCTCATTAAGCATATGTTGTAGGGCCTGGAATCAGTTGTTGGAAGTCATCTTCAATTCATTGAGTGTGTCAGCATTTCGAAGGAAGATTGTATTGAACCTTTGTAATGTTGTTTCCACAGTTATCCAGTGTTTCTTTAGCCTCAGTTTCATCTTAGCGACCATCAGATGGTAGTCTGGAGCTATGTCAGTTCCTCTCCTGGTTCTCACTTCTCCCATTGTCCTTATGGACATTTTATTGATGCAAATATAATCGATCTTGTTCTCTGTAGTGTGATCAAGTGAGAGACCCATGTAGCCTTGTGTATATGTTTGTGACGGAATATTATGCCGCCTATAACCATTTTGTTGAAGGCACATTGATTCACATATATATATCGCCATTCTTGTTCCTTTCTCCCGATCCATGTCGTCCCATGATATCTTCATACTCGGTGTTGTTCATTCCGACTTTGTCGTTCACGTCTCCCATCAGGATCGTCAGGTCCTTACTTAATCACTTAGCTGTGATCGATTGCAGCCTCACGAGATTGATCCTTATCATCTTCATTGCTTTCATTGTTGGGTGCATAGCACTGGATAAAATTCTATGTAATCCCCTCTTTCTTCGCTTTGAAGAATGTTTTGATGATCCTGGATCCATGAGATTCCCATTCTGTAAGTGCTTTTCATTCTGATTTGAACAGTGTCTGTACAACTCGTTGTGTGTGAGAAACATTTCCTTCTTCGTACTACAGTACAACACCATCTCTCATGAATCTATCATTTTGTGTCCAGCTTGTGTCCAACGGGTTTCACTTGTTCCGAAAACCGTCAAGTTGTATCTACTCATTTTCACAGCGACCTGACTGCTTCTCCCAGGTTTTTTTCACATTTTCCGAACATTTCATGTACCTATGTCAATGGTCGCTCTGGTTGTTAGAAGGGACAGCAGCTTCGCGACTTCCGAATAATCTCGGCTTTCAACATGAGGTACCGTAATTCTTCTGAAAAGATTCATCAAGTGTCAGGGCAGAGTTTAAATGGTTTAAATTATTTACTCTGGACAGCGTCTTTTCAGCTTGGGCGTTCTCTACGGGATGGGGTTGCTGACGGCATGCCCAACCCTACTCATTTACTCGGGATTGGGACCGGCAGTAACCTTAGAAGAGCTACAGGCAGAGTTAACTTTGTTCGCTACCAAGTATTAATTATGTATGAGGATGGCCCTTTCGGACTGTTTTCATGATCCGTAACCAATTGCTCTTCATATGAATGTCAAGCCTTACTCCTCAACACTTTTCAAGCGTTCTTAGTCTTACAATAAGTGGACCCGTACCGTTCAGAACCTATAGGGGTAAGTACTCCAGTGCTTTTTCCTACAACTAAGAAGTTTCTTGACTTCTTTAGTTATTTGTGGTAGCCAGTTTTCGGGTCTACATAGTACAAAGTATCGTATAAACGGGGAGGTAACTAAGCCTAGTGTACCTTTAAATATAGACCATGCTACTTCAATTGATGAGGTATCATTTGCTGATCAGTTCGTTGTTGCGACGTATTCTTGTGTGACTGCTGTGTTTGCTCTCTACACATATGGGTCGAGCCGAATCCGACCGTGTAATATGCCACCAGACACAAAAAAGAATGACAAAACTAGATGATCGCTATTCGCTGACGGCAGAATGCTTATATAGGGAATATTCTCGGCTGTATTGGAAGTACATGAGAATACAGGTATTTTCAGCAATTCGGGTCGGTGTCATGAGGAGGCCTGGGTTTGCGTATCATTAAAGAAACTGACTTCTTAGCCAGTTGAGGATTCGTTCTAAATAATCTGCTCTCTCCACTTGCATATAATGAGTGTGCGTCGTCTATGAAGTAATAGAACTACGCTTATCTTACGCACTGAAATACATTAAATGTTTTATGGAAACCACCTTGAAACAAGAAAACTTTGCTTTTTTATCAGCTGTCCAAACCGTCCATTTATATTAACCGAAATATTTCGGGGACTGGAAGATGGACCAACAGTGTTAGACATTTCTTTGCCAACGTAAACAGTCCCTAGAATCGCATGTCATTCTGTTACCTGATATCACGTTATTTTCGGAATCTAATACAATCTTCAACTACGAGGGAAAAAACGGCAGCTTTCCAATGTACAATTACTCTAAAGCCAATGTGATATTTGCACTAAAAAAAGGAAGATAGCATACTCGAAATGATTTTAAACGGCTTCTAAGTATTCAGACGTAAACATATTAATTAATCATCTGAACATTATTAACTCATTATAAAAAAATACCAACCAACCCTGAGGACTTTAAATACGGAACACTCGCCTTGATCAGAGCCACTCAAGGTCATGGGGACAGTTTGGCCTGGACCTAACATTTCATTCATCACTTTTTTATCCTGAGCCCATTCGAAGCCTTATGATATCAGATTCTGGTCTCGATTATCAGATTATCTTAATCTCACGTTTATGTTATTTCTACTTGTCGTTGATTGCTTTCGTTACTAAGTGCGGATGCAATAAATGTGCCCGGCCACTTTTTCTCGACAGACTTACTTGTAGCAATCGTTTTCTTCCTATTAGTCTTTATTTCCTCAATCTGCTTGCCATCTAGTAGATTTCGGCAATTTCAGTGTCCAAAATATTCCTTGGGATTATATCTGAGGTCTGAGAGGATCATGCATATCTTCCTAAGATGTAGTTTAATGGGGGCATGCATGCTACTTAACTCCTTTGTAAAGACCTGTCAATATCGTTTATACTACCATATCTTGGGGTGAATTAGAGACTAGCTGGTATCGAGTAAAACAGCTAGCATACATCTGTTGACGCTTACCTTTGCATGGTCATTTTTACGCGACAGGTCCACTTAGCTGTTATTTCAATCTACTGCTTACAAGTTGTCCAGTGAATTTATCGGGTTGTGTGTATTTCGATTAGCGGTAATTATATCCTCCGCCTGTGTTTCATATGTTTCAGTACTTCCAAGATAAACTGTCTTTTCTACTCATGGGCACTTTATTGGAATAGGCATATAAACAACCGCGAATGATAATGAGATATTATGTTTCAATCTATCCATACCACAGGTCTGTGAAATGAAGTTATCTGACCTCATTAGAATGATCTTGCTCATCTCTTCTGAGAACACCCTCGCTCTATAGAAACAGTGAGTAGATATTCTAGATAAAGACTGTTAATTCATGGTCACATAGAGAAGTGTGGTCAGTCGTTTTAGCGGCTAAATGGTAGGTACTTGACACAATCAAACTTCCTTAATATAGCTGTAGTATATTCAATATAAATTATCTGAAATCTACTTATTTTGTCCTCCATTTATTGCTTTATGTGTAGTTAACAATGTCTAACTTAGATATTAGTGAGCTTGGTATATCGAAGAACTTACTCCAAATGAATTTTATGCGACGAACTCTCGTCGCCAAGGAGAAAGCTACTAATCAAGGTGTCCCAGACATCCTTCCTAATTCACAAGAGTATGGATTCAAACTTCCTTCTTCTGTAGAAAAACGTATCAACAAAAGAGCAACCATCCTTAAGTCGAAATATCGTTATCAGTTTGTTAAAAGTATTTTTAAACTCTACAATGTATCACCTGGGTCTCGAGAAAGTTTCGGTGGCTTTAATTCTCCTACTAACGCCGACACCATTCCTAAATCTCAGGTTAACAACTCACCCGATTCTCGTTTGCCCAATCGGGACAACTCTGTTTGTGAGTATTCGCAATCATTTGATGGCCGGGCATCAAAAACAAGTATCCGTTTCAGAAAATTTGAAGGTAATTCTTGTAAATGGTTCGTTTCAACATGCTATACACTGATTTACCAAACATTTAGGCCAGAGTTATATGAATGGTCCAATGTTTTCATTATATTTCTGTCTATTTTTTTGGAAGAGGAACTCTTCATCATTTTATTCTATATGATGAAATATATTTTTTATTATATTAGCATCCGTTAACATACCACAACCACAATCTAAGTGATCATACAATTCAATAGCTAGAAAAGTTAGCGGCTATCATGAATCGGACCTTTCATATTATATGTATAATATTATTACCAGGTTTATGATTATAAATATAAACCAAATGACCTAACTGCAAAACAATAACGGGTTATATCAGTATAACAATTTCGGATATAGTAAAAATTAACCATGATTCTGATACTTTCGAAAGTATCTTTCTTCATGCATTCAAACTAGAAAGTGTGGAATAGTTTGAGAGTTCTTCGTGGCACCACATCCCCAATAACACAAGTTCAAATATCAACCTCCAAGTTATGTGATGATCGAACTGTTGTCGATTTCTTGGGTTAGAGTAGTCCATTTATTCGTTCAACAGATTCGACGGAGCTGCCTAAATGAACTCTTTCTTGTCTATTTACACTGAGAGTATCATCACTAGCTCTTACGCATAAGTACGATTGGCTCATTAATCTTTGCCTGATCACTGATTTACATGACATTTAATGACAGAGTTGAACGTGCTTGTCAAAGGCTTCAAACATGTGTGTATTTAAAGTCGCTATGGTGAAAAAGGTGGTCTATCCCCGATTTTAGCTCTTACTAAGGCCATTTGAAGAGTATCATGGGGTACTATTGTTTAATAAATTCAAGATTTTTTGGCTTGTTATCGAGTTTTTACAACTAACAGTATTTATAAATCGAAAATATCTTCAATTTATTAAATTCCTGTATCATTAAAGATCTTTATGTTTTCTTTTTATCTCAGAACGCAAACAATCGAAGTTTAAAAACCCAAAACATCGAAGAGAAAAAAAGAAAAAGCTGTAATTGAAAATTATTTACCTTATGTACGAAAGTATTCAAATAGTTTTGTGTTTTGTTCTAATATCGTGATTTTGGATTAGTCGGTCACTCAGTTGCAACGTAGAATCCGGTACTTATGCACATCGGTTCAGGTTACCATACTCTGTTAGCATGAAGAGATGAAGTTGTTAGGCCGAATATCTCAGTGTACTAGAAGTAGTAACAGTATGAGTGGTGATAGAAAAGATTAGGCATCAAAGATACAATTCAATAAGATATACATAGGTGAAATAAACACAAAAAAAGTTATGAAGGGTTCAAAAGCTTAGAATTTGGGGTAAGACAAAGAATGGATACACCTGCGCCATGTTAAATGATCTTGACCCATTCCGTCCAAAGTCCCCAATCACTCAGCCGCAACGTAGGACCAGGCACATGTATGCATCGATCCAAGTTGCCACACCTCATAAACATAACAAGATGAACAGCGAATTCATAGACGTAGTTACTTCAACGGTAGTAATATATAAAAGAAAGACTGTGTATAGGGATATAGTACCGGAAGAAAGAGTTATTTCGTAGAAATAAAGGTATAAAACAATTTTAATCCCACGGTTGAACAGCAGACCAAGAGTGTATACGCCTACGCTATTGTGATCGATTCTAAGTCGTGTCACCCAGAGTCTCCAACCATTGGTAACAATAATCACGCGGATCTAAACCAGGTAGTCTGCACTTATTAACGTGATGCAGTCCAATTGTCAGTGACCTCATGGACTGATGCCATGTTCTGGTTTGGCTGTCCTTAGCTTTCTTCCAGCCTACTTTATTTGTAATGACGAAGAAATTTTGTAGATAGTCACAATACGCCATTCTCCTTAATCACATGCCGGGACGTACGAATAGGTCTCACTAAATATTTACATACTAAGCCTTTTATACACTAAGTGCCATGTTTCTCAGTAGAAGCATGACCACAGAAATGAAATACAGTTGTATAATTTAGTTAAACGTGAGGATAAAAGTGCATTATTATGAAGTTTAAGGAAGTGCCAGGTTTCAGGTTGGAAAAGTTAGGGCGTAGCAAAACCTCATTCTGGAGGGTTGCTTAAAGCCTCTAGAAAACTCCAAAAACCTGCACACGCGGACGAATGATAGGTTACACCTCATCACAATCCCACTGGAGTTATTTCTTTTGTCTACTGAAGCATTACAGTATGATTCCAATGAATGGTAGTCCGTAAAGTTGCTTCTCAATCCTTTAGTATCCAAGGTTCCTTAGTATTGTGAAATGTACACAGCTAATCCGTAAAAACGTTTTCTTTCGACTTGACAAATTTCTAGAATTTAGCCACAGATTAACTAACAATAATTACAACTCCCCTATCACACAAGTAATCTCAAAATGATAGATCTGATTTAGGTTGAGAGTGTGTATACGGTTTACTCCGTTGATCATAAGAACGATTTGTCCAATTTCTTTTATATCTTTTGGTTTGTAAATTAATAAGGCATTAGGCAGTCATCACTTAGAACATTGGAAAGAGACGTGATTACTTTAAACCTTAAGTACCTTCTTGAAGTTTTTGTCTCAGGATTGGGTATATAAATTCGTAACTTATACTTTTCTTTGCTACTTAGCATTAGTGGAATTCCAAACTTATATTAACGTCAGTCTACTAGCTTCAAAGAAGAAAAGTATTAACATATTTATGCCTTCTGATACAATCAGATATTTGCGTTTTTGAGATCTTTCTATACATAATTGACTACTAGTTTTCAGAAAACCAATAATAATACAGGAACAGCATTTTATAAATAGGATTCAATTATTCCATAGTCTTATTAGTACAGTTCTACAGGTAGCTATTTGTGTGTATTGAACACTAGCTTGTCATGTGATAGTACCTCTCTATTACAGTACAGGTACGACATTCCAACTCACTCACCTCAGAAACAGAATCTGAATTAATAAACCAAGTTCAGTTGTTAAAATAAAGATAAGTGTATTGTGTTGTGTCGTTTATCTAGTTATTTTTTATACTTTATTGTCCTTGTCATGTTGAGTTTTCTAACATGCGAATTAAAATACTTTCATTGTTTTAAATCTAAGGACAGGTATTCTGTTATCTGAAAATATGTGATTTTGGCCTATAAAAACTTAAACCATTGTTAAATAAGTGTATTTATTGGTCACTTATCACCTAGTAAAGTTGGAATCTTGTGATTACGCTTCATTCGTGTCCACTATGTTTCATTCAATCCTTGCCAGATTTTTAGTAACGTCAGGTGCAATCAAATCAATATAGCACGGCTGTTAATAAACTTTTATTAAACTTTGTCATAGGGATGCTACACCAACAATTAACTTCGTAAACAACTAAGGTTTGCTTTTCTTAGTTGAGCAACTTTCTTCGTTTTTCAGAGAGCTATGGTGTAACCTTCACAACTACGTTAAAACACGCCAGGGGTTCCAATAATTTATACTCATTGTGATTGTTTACCCAGTTTTTTTTCTCCCAGAAACTGATATAGTACTCGAAGGTCGTCAAACGATCCATCTTTAACATACATATCCCAGCTAAGCGACGACATGTAACTACTCTTCTATGGTTCTTTGTACCTAAATAGTAGTATTCTCACTGCTCTTACTAAGTTGAAACTGGGACTCAATATTACCTATTCCTAGATTTAGTCTAACCATAGGGTTATTTACCAATGTTGTTCTCTTATTATTTTGACCTCATAATTCGCTTCTTTTAGGATGCGTTTGTTGGTTACATTAAGGTTTATTCCATTCTGAAATATGTATAACTGTTAATGTCGTGTTCAATGTGTCCTGAATGCTGAGATATTTTACTACAAGATACATTTGTCTTATAAAGCGATAGACATTGGGTCAATATAAGTTTGTTAAGTAATCAAACACAATGTTCCCCCTAATGACATTCAAGGGTACAGGATATGGTTCCTACACTTTAACCAACATAATAAACTAAACAAACGTAAGTGCCAGGATTGCTCTATAAGAGAATTTCGGGATCCAATCTAACTCAGTCCGCAGTTTTGAAAAAATTGCTAATTGCAGGCTATAATCCAGCCTATCACCTCTTTTCTAATGAATAAGCTAAATTTAATCGTTTACTGTATCGGATTCGATCACAAAATATAAATAAGTTGAGCGGAACGAGCACATATCTGAGATAATGAAGAAGAAAATCTAGGAGGTTTTATTTTACTAGGAAAATGGAAAGTAATATTAGCAATGTAAAATATATTGTTAGAAAATAAATGTTCTCTGTACATGTGGTGTAAAACGTATTTCTACATTAATAATTATATTCTTGATTGGAGTACACACTACTTTAATTTGTTTACTGGTTTCTAAGAAAATCTTTGAAAATAATATAGGGGTGGTTCATGTATGGTTATTAGTTGAATGATTCTAATATACATCTATAAATAATGAGTATGCAATTGGGATTGATCACTGATTAACATATTTTTAATTTCTAAATCTGCAGAAATGCTTTTTTAATTTGGTGAGTTTTCTTTTCTTATCTTTGCTGTTGTATCTGTAAGTGAACTGAAAATACAATATAATATTGAGTAAGAAACAGTTTTGATAAATATTTTAAAATTCCAGAAATGAGTGGCTTATTAAAGATTTAAGTGTTGATGGATCTGTCGAATAATTTTACTTATTAGTTAAGTTATCCCTTGTTGTTGTCCCTTTCCTGTTAGGTCATATGAATCATAGCTGATAGTGTTTATGTAAAATAGATTGTAAGCCGGTGTCACTGAGTGGTTTCATAAGACTTTATGGGTACGGTGACCCTATCACGTTTTTGTTTTGAAACTTCCGCTTAATGCGCGTTTAGTAACTACGACTAATACCTTGCAAACTGATCAATAAATAGTCTACTATCTACGACTCCCTTATATTTTTGAATATTCTCTAACAGTAGGGTCTGAAGCATATTTTGTTCCGTTTCGCAGTCCTCAGCTGGGATACATATATGCGTTGGTGAAACTTGTTTCGTTAAAAAAATTTGATGTTGTTTTAATCATATACATAATGGTAAATAACTTTTGTTAGTTACTAGTATTGCCATCGTACATGAATTAGCAAAGATTTATATTTTTTGTGTTGTTGATACTCAGGACTGAAGTGACCTATTTTTGATTTACAGATTGGGCAAAGAACAGATCTTGAACTCTCTGAATAACGATATAGAAAACAATCGCCTTTTGAATGAAGGTGATATAAAGGCATTCATTCAAGGGACTCATATACCGACAGAGATTGATAAGCTTATCCTTGAATACCCACAAAGGGTTATAACTTAGTTCTTATTATTTTTTTTCATCTTACAACATTTCTGTATGTTTTGGTCCAATCGTAATTACATTTTTCTCGAATCTTATATATCTATATTGTTACCATAAAAGAATCTGATTTACACATACTGCAAATGATTGTTAGACTGATCTGTCTAATTAGTGTTAATGAATGTTCTAATCTCTAAGAGATGAATTTTATGTTCTGTAAACACTGCTTCTGATAGGACTAAAATCCATCTTTGATAAAACATCTCACTTTCATTTCTAATGATTTGAAGACTTTATGGTTCTGATGTGATGAAGTTTTATTGAAATGCTAAAATGTTTTTAAGTGCTTGTGAAATTGTACTAGTCTGTCTGATTTATTTCGGGTTTCTATATCTCTTCCTTGTGGAGTTGTCCAATCTGATGGTTATATTGTTATACAAACATAGTTTATTAACGCCTGTTTTATTATATCTTTTTAGTTTGATCTTGAACTTCAGTCTAAATGGCACACAACCTGGTTTATTTGTTTACTATTGTCTTGCTGTCATATTATATAATAATGCCCAAAAACCTATAAAAGTTGTCCTGTAAATTCGGTTTTATTTTAACAAATGCTACGTTGAGATATGATATTCACGTTTTTACCTGTTGGGGAATATATGGCCCCCCAAATGCCTTGGTACGGTCGAAGATGGGGAGAATCGACTCTCCCTTTCGAAATGTTCTCACATGGCCACGTGTATACAGTCACTGCCACAGAATTCCTACCCAGTGCCTTCTCACGGCAGGAGTGTTGATTACGAAATTGAAAGGACGAGAAGCGAATGTCCGGTGCTTTAACCGGGTTGGTGGATACGGAAGATCCACCTAGGGGAGTTGGAAAACCCTGGTTCCAAACCAATGATACACAGTTGCTCAAGGATCCTGAGGAAGCAAGTGAGCCTATTGTCCATCAACGGCTACCATGGGACTGCATCTCTTAAAGTTTTCCAACTGCCTTGTGGATTAGAATTCTAGGTCAAAAGCCCAGGGAGTGGCCCTCTAAGAAAACCACCTGCTTCAGTTTAGGCACCCGTGCAGTATCCCAGCCCTCACACAAACCATTTAATTTGTATGGCGCATATATATTTGGTGCCTCCTTATACCAATGTTTATGTGTTTAAATAAATAAATTTAGCGAAATATATTTAACCTGAATTATTAATCATCCCACTGTGTTTCAAACGCAACACTTACCCCTCCAGTTGTAGTCTTAAAAATGAGGTCAGTGATTTTGGATCCACTCACTCTACTTTCTGCAGTATATTTTAAGATTATGAGAACTTTCGTCTAAATTTGAACAAATAGTTTCACAGTAGTTGGGCGCCGAGTTAGTGCAAGACATCAGGAACAAAAAATATTTTTAGAATCTCAGCTATTGAATTTTGATTAAGTCCAACATTTCTCTCGGCAATCTTATCAAAGCTTTTTCAAGGAAATATAATCAAATATCAAAATTATGGAATATAAATAGGTACATTTTTCTTTGGTTAACTCTATACTAAACAGGTCCTTCAATCATGTTAGTGATGTTTAATGTAAGTTTGCTGTGGTGTGTATGAGACATCTAGTGGATAACGAATAGTGTGTTAAGATAACAAATTGTATATATTTGTAAGTAGATCTGAGGTGTGAGAAGAAATTTCATTGATCATTTATCGCCTCTGAT
>NC_031502.1:9493059-9499034 GCF_000237925.1 Schistosoma mansoni | reverse complement strand
ATGGACATATTATTCATTCTCAATCCAGGAGATTGGATCGATGGGCAGAACACTTCAGGGATCATGGCCGGTAAGAGTAGAGGATATTCGTAGGTTACTAGTATTCAATAATAGGTGTCTTTGAAGCATTGCTCGTATATCCTGGGACCACCGGATAAGTAGTGCAGTTGTTAGTAAACGGGTACTAGGTAAGGATGGCAAATCGATTAATGAAGTAGTGAAACTTCATCAGTTGAGATGGCTGGGACAAGTGTTACGCATACCCAACCACCGACTGCCCCAACGAGCGATGTTTTATAGTGTAGTAGTAGATTGGAAGAAAGCTAGATGCGGCCAGACCAAAACATGGCACAAATCCATGAAGTCACTGGGAGGTGGACTGAGCCGTGTTGGTAGGTGTAGACTACCTGGTTGGGATCCGCGAGACGATAGCAACCGATGGTTAGAGACCTTGAGTGACATGGCTCAAAATCGTTTGCGATGGCGAAGGTGCATCCACCCTTTGTGTTCTGCCAAATTCTAATCTTCTGAATTCTTCACATCCCTATCTTTTTTCTCTTTCCAAATGTATTTCACTGAATTATACTCCTTGAATAACATCCTCAAACCCTAATCTTTCGGATTACTGCTCATACTCCTACTACCTATACCACTATGGGATTTGAATTGACAACTGCATCTCTGTGCTAATGTGGTACGGCAACCAGAACTGATGTATGTACGTACGTACGTACAAAGTTCTACGTTGTGACTGACTGACTGATATCTGTACTTTGTACATAGAAGCAAACAGATTTTAGCCATCGTGATCAAGAATTATGAACGAGTAGAACAGGGTTTCGATGCGTTTGTTAAGGAAAGGAAATGAATGACCAGATAAATATTTATTTGACAGCTTAGATAAACAATTTAAAGTTCGAAATATAATCTCGTGCCCAAAGCCAGTCCCTCACTCTGGCAAGCGACACAACAATACATCACAATAAAGGATCGTTTTCTGTTCTTTACATTACAATTCGAGGGATTATGTGTGAGGAATTTGTAAAGACTACTCATTCATCACTCATGTTTATGGGGATAGTTTATGATATTTTAAGTAGGTTTGAAATATGTCATGATAGTGAAGAAGAGACTTTAATGAGACCTTCACACTACGAAATAAATAATTTTTAACCTATTTCTTTTCATGATTTTGAAGAACAAACCAATTATAAACTACCATTATGTCACTTCCTACCTCTCCTGGGTAATGTTTATATATTTTTGATTCTGCATCGCCACAATATTCCCGCGCCTTTAGGTACTCCTCATAATTTTGTCATATCTTATTTCTTAATTCAGGCCTCCCCCTCCCAGGTTGAAATCGCTTTCCTTTAGCTCTGAACAATGCGGTGCCAATACATTCATAAAACGTAATAAACAGGTTGGCTGAACAAGTCTCATGGTCAACCCCGATTCTCATTTAACCATTCAGGATCCAGGCAATATTACAAGCACTTAATTGTACAAATCAAGGTACTTATATGTGTATAACCTTTCTTATGATTGAACAACATGTAGGAGTTCATAATACACTTACAAGCTTGTGTGAACCATTCAGTGAGTGGCAGATCCAGCTGTGTAACATTGTTACTTAACCTTGTCCATTAGTCTTTAAAGCCGTAGCTAACAAACAGGTGTTTAAGACAAAATTTCATTTCAATTGCTTGCATGGAACAACAACTTTCTCTAGCAAATGTGCTACAGAACGTCTATAGATGGGTGATGATAATAAATAGCATTTTTAATGATTCCATGCAAATGAAGTCTTTTTTAAGTCGAGAAGTCCGGCTTAAACCCCATCACGTACGTTCATTATTATTTATTCGATAAAATAGTCAATGAAACAAGAAAATTTAAAGTTTTGAACTTAGTTGGTGTCAACCAAAATACGCACTGCTGATAACTAAGCTTCATTATATACTTCAAGGTTAATATCAACACAGTGCTCAATGTGAAGGTCACCTGAAGAAATGAGCGTCGATTCATACATCATACTTTGAGAGAATGCGTTGACCTTCAACATATAGACTGCAAATAGGTTAGTTCACTTGCTGTTTACGGTGGAATTTCTCAACTTTCCAGACGATTGGTGTGTTATCCTGGTTAATCTGCCTACTTTATTTCTCTGCATGAAGCTACGCATACATGACTACATCGCAAATTTTGTGTAGAGAATTATCAGTGATGCTGGTCAAATTGAGGAGACATCATTAGAACTGGTAAACTGGAGGGTATTACACTCCTGGTTTATCCTTCTTAATTCGACATTCGGTGTGGTTCGATAGTCCCACGGTCAAATCTTTTGATTGATGTACAAATAAATTACGAGCAGCATAGTTACGAACAATAGAATACCAGACAGCAAACTCACTCAACTAAGCCTATATAAGAACCGTTTATCTCCCGACAGTCCACCAGCTTTTTTTCCAAGAGTACAGAAGTCCCAGACGTGACTGAGAGCGAATGTCGGCCAAGTTATTTTAGATAGTACATAAAATTTTGCAAGGTCTGTTACTTTGTGACTAAGCTGAAGGCCACAGGAACAAATCAGTCAACATAAAAATCTCTGTCAGACTTGGGTTTTTGGGTCCTTATATTCTTGCAGTCACCTTATATACTGAAAAACGTTAATTAAGTACTTCTGAACAATATGCATAACGTTTCACACCAAAAGTTCCATTATCCTTCATATATATTTGGACTTATAAAACATCTTTCGATGTAAAGGCTTAAAGTATGTTTAATACTCAAATTACTACGTGACTTTTTCTCTATCATATCTAAGGACAATGTCCTATATACGTTTAAAACCATAGACATATCATTATTAAAGTACAACAGACTAACTAAAATGATCGATATTGAAAATGATCGATTAAGACAACAGGTTCATTTACTTAGTTTAAGCATATCAAATAGCGTTAGCCTAACAAGACGAAAAGTAAAGATAGACGTAATTCTCGAAGCAATTTTAAGGCGACACAGTGAATTTGTGTAGACGAATGTATTAAAACATAAAACTTGTATCCGTGCAAGTCCTTCCACTAAATGATTTTAAAAATCCCTCCAATCACCACATTAGTTACCCTGGAGTTTAAACACGAACATTCTGGATATCACAGATTAATTTAAGCTCTTTATTCTACCTATTAAAGAGGCATTACTACCCCGAAAAAATTTATGAGAAAGTTTCATATGATGTAGAAAATTTTTATAGATTGGAGGTTTAATCAACCACTTTTTGACACAGGATTTCGTGCATCTGCAGCCTTAAATTTCCGGCCAGCATTCTTACTCTACAGGGCAACTTCCTTAATATTGTGAATTCATTTCCTGTCACTTGAACTTACTTTTCCAGTATCAGTAGGGGTTAAAGCAAAACCAAAGAGCTCATATCACATCAGAAACACCTAGACTCTGGAAACTTCTAATAAGAGAAGTATTAAGGCAAGAAGGTTGAAGTATATAGTCGACAACCAATAAAGTTAGGGTGTTATCAGATCTGAAATTGGGTAAGCCTAAATCTTCACCGGTCATCCCGACCCAGACTTCTTTCAGTAGGTTAAACTGTCTAAACCAGGATGTTATTCTCTTGAACGTGTGCAGTTATATTACATAGAATCTGACATGTAAAAAACTATTACACCGTTTACATAAAAATTGAAAGTAGAAGTCCTTGCTGTACTACTGGCCCTACTAGTTCCAGTTCATTAACACTAGAGGGCGTAATGTGAAGGTATTTCCAACCGGTAATTTTACTACGGTGAACGATATCAACGTGTGGTTAGTTAGCTGTAGGCAAGCAATAGCCCCGAAAATTGGTTCCAGACCTCTGCTAAAAGGTCACGTAGGACTTTGATGTTAACTGAACATATAACTCTCACCTGGTTATTGCTTTGTGTAATATTTTGTTACATATTGTGTCTTCATTCCACTAAATTTTGTTACTAGAATATTTTGAAACCGCGTTTTCATTTGAACACTCAATGTTAAGTTATAGTGACTGCAAGCAAACTTTCAGGAATTAGGTTCCACATTTAAAGAGACACATAAATTCTAGTTAGTCTTCCTGCACTGTAAAATGTAACAGACGTACGAGATTCGGTAAGTGGGGGAAGGAACATCTTACTTATGTCACATTGATATCTATTTCTATCTATGGATGAGTGCCTTCCAGAAAAGACTTAATGAGTAAATTATCGATAGATAAATGGTAAGTGAATTCAGAAGAGTTGCTCTAGGAGAATGCAGCCAACAAAAAATATATTTTAAATAGATGCTGCTACGCAAAAATACGACTGACAGAGGAAACGATAGTGAATTTAGCGAAGTCCATGCATTTTAAATTTGGTACTAGTCAAAATTATTAAAAGGATGTTCTATTTCATATGTATCAAAAGGCACATGGAAACTGCTGAACATTTAGGCACCAGTGATAATATAACTGTTTTGTCAAAAAATGTTTACCAGTACATATTGGTCGTATTTCTCAGTATGCAACCGGCAACTCGGGATAATTTGACACTGGATTACTATGGGACCACTGTAGCAAACCTGGCTTTTTCATATCATTGAAAATCGTTCTTGGTTGAGTGAAAGGGTCATAAAGACAAGGACTTTTGATAAATTGTTGTGCTCTCATTTTTGTTCTTTTGATTTCCGTACTATTTCTGTTCTGTAACTCCTGACGTTTTCTACACCATAGTGTTTCTAAGGTGTGTATACTTGTTGTTCGGACAGGTGTAAAATGTGCAGACGTTTCGGATAAATTTTCAAAATATGGAGAAAAACAATGAACATGACAACAAGAACCTGAATTTGAACGGCATTTTATTAGTTGTGGGATAATCAGGTCTAAGTCTTTCTCTGTAATTGTAGTGATCCTCGAATTGAATGGGCATGAAAAATTTACTTGATTTGATGAGAAGGATTTTGTCATTTTTAGGTTTAAGGGAATAGGGGGCAGATTCAGTAAATCCACATGGACATCTCGATGTTGTGTTCGTTTATTTTTTTCAACTGAAATACTTCCGTTCTTATTGAATACTAGGCGGTTTTCAGCAGTGCTAGGGAATCGGCCGTTGTGCTTTGAATTACAGCAGGAAGAATGAATTGGCGAAGTGGGACTTTGAGATGCAGACTTACATCTGATTGGTCTAAATTTAACCTTTCTTGGTGGCAATGGGAGTTTTATATTAGTTTGGCCCTTTTTTATTTCCTTGAGCAACCTTCCTTTATGAATACGTGAAATGCTGTTGAGATACGATTGCTTTTCTCTTGGGCATAGATCCAAATGAGGAAGCTTTTGTCGTTTTGAACTCTTTTTCAACTTGCCAGGATTTAAAACAGTGATATCCTTTCCATTAGTTTCAGCCTCTGTCATTACTTTTACATATTAACAGTGGAGGTTTAAACGATTCACCAAAAGGCGATAACCTTCAGAAATTACGATTTAAACAATTAATTAAATAATATTATTATCAAGTGTAAAATTTACGACGTGAAATCTAGAGCACTTTCCGTTACAGCTCAGAAAGGTAATCCTTGATTTTCTTTAATGCAGCTAGCTATTGGATTCCATTTGGCTCTAATTCAATTTAGTATTTTGTTACTGCGCAATGTCTGAAGAACAGTTTGTGATTCTTTTACTCAAAAATTATTTTCAGAGTTAAAGTGGCAGTTCGTATTAGACCTTTCAACAAACGTGAAAGGGAGCGGAATGCAGAGTTGATAGTGTTCATGAATGGTAACACAACAACGATTAGACATCCTGAAAGTTAGTAAACATAAATATTTATGGTTTATCAATATTGAAATGCAGACTTTGTGGTTGGGATTTTTTAAAATTCTATGTAAAATGCTTAAATTTCGTTTTTAAGCGGTACCGTGGAAGCATGCAATCGTGAATTTTGTCTCTAGAATAAATATATAAA